>NC_048567.1:35744183-36044183 GCF_013265735.2 Oncorhynchus mykiss
GGAGGACCTTAGGAACATTCCTGTGGTGGAATTTTTCTTCTCACCCTAACGGTTCTCTCACTGTCACCCAAAAGCAAATGACATTGTGGTGCAGGCTTCATTTTGGGCCTACTATTCTAATGGTCGCTGCGCCTAGACCGAGCGAGCTACGGTCAAGCGGGATAGCTCGTTGAACTCAGCACAGTCTGGAGACTATGGTGATGCCATTTTTTTGTTGATTTCAGAATGCCATTTTGGTGATGGTCCCTCTCTGTTTAAACATATTGCAAATGTACAAAAGTCAACTAGCAAGTCAGTGTCCATCAGTCAATTAGATGTCATTATGACACCAAATGGATATGAATTGACACCAAACCCACTTTTTCCTACTCATTTAGTAGCCAACTATCACATATGTCAGAGCAGGCCCATAATTCACAGCGCCTTCAGTTGAAAACATAATAAAAAGGTAAAACACATAGTTACGTTCTAGCTGCGGGTCCAGTTCAGACATTATGCGAAGGCCTATGTGAGGCGACCCCGAATCCCGAGTTTCGGCTCGATAGGTCATTTGGTGTCCGAGAAAAACCCTAATTGGTGCTGAAAATCCACTTATTTCCATGCCTTGCTACGGGGTCCTTGAACAAGCTATCGGACAGAAATGATTCTGGGTCATCTCAATCGCTCGTTTGGGTTGATTTCAGAATGTCGCTTTTGGTGATGTTTTTTCACTATAGAATCATATTGCAAATGTACAAGAGTCAAGTGGACAAGAGTCCATCAGTCAATTAGATATCATTCTGACCACCAAACTGATACAAACTGACACCAAACCCACTTTTTCCAACTCGTTTAGTAGCCAACTATTACATACTTCAGAGCTGGCCCAAAATTCACAACGCCTTCGGTTCAAACCATAAAAAAACCATAAAACACGTAGTTACGTTCTAGCTGCGGGTCCATTTCTTATGTTATGTGTTGGCCTAGCTGAGGCGACCCCGAATCCCAAGTTTCGGCTCGATAGGTCATTTGGTGTCCGAGAAAAACCCTAATTGGTGCTGAAAATCCACTATTTTCCATGACTTGCTACGGGGTCCTTGAATGAGCTATCGGACAGAAACGTTGGGGTCTGTCTATATGGGCCGAGACGTTCGCAATGCACCTAGTCTTGCGACTCTGGGACATTTCTAAATGTCGTCATTTTCGTGATGCAAAAATGAATTGAAGTTAATGCAAATGTACGAGGCTGTTTCTCGGTCCGAGAACCTTCTAGAGCCACGTAACTCACCACGCACCATCGACGGGAGGTCTAGAACAGGTTTCTAAAGTTTCGGAACTCTAGGTCCGACGGTTCTTTTTTAGCTCCAACAAAGCTAACTATTGCAGCCACTGTCTGTCTCTACGCACCCCAATACGTCCCTCCTTCCAAGTTGTGTTTTAGTGTGATTTTTTTTTCCTTTTAATTTTTTTGGGAAAAATGACTGATTTACAGTTCATGGGGGTTGCCTAATCACATATATGAAGTTTTGGACAGATCTGACTTTTCGAAACAGCCCCTGAGACACCAATTATGGCACTTCCGGTTGGCACAGGAAGCTATAAATCAAAACATGTCTTGATTGACATGGCCACTTACAGAATCCTGAGTTTTAAGTCTTTACGTTAAGAATTGACTGATCTACACAGGGTTGAATGCACCATGTCTATCAAACTGCAGGCAGGGTATGGGTAAACACTTTTAGGGGCATTTTAACCACTTCCGGTTGGTCCAGGAAGCTTAGAATCAACACAGGTAGACCTCATAGTGTCCTGATGGACTGGTACCGAAGACAGGTTCATACGGCATTCATAACCCATATAGGCTTCAGGTTGAATTTTGTGGTGCAGGCAATGTATTCCTATGGGGAGAGATGACACTGTAATCTGTGAGATCAAAAAACCCTGTTTTACTGTGAAGGGTTAATGCCACACGGTCAAGGTTAGGCTTGTTCAGATCGGGAGGACCTTAGGAACATTCCTGTGGTGGAATTTTTCTTCTCACCCTAACGGTTCTCTCACTGTCACCCAAAAGCAAATGACATTGTGGTGCAGGCTTCATTTTGGGCCTACTATTCTAATGGTCGCTGCGCCTAGACCGAGCGAGCTACGGTCAAGCGGGATAGCTCGTTGAACTCAGCACAGTCTGGAGACTATGGTGATGCCATTTTTTTGTTGATTTCAGAATGCCATTTTGGTGATGGTCCCTCTCTGTTTAAACATATTGCAAATGTACAAAAGTCAACTAGCAAGTCAGTGTCCATCAGTCAATTAGATGTCATTATGACACCAAATGGATATGAATTGACACCAAACCCACTTTTTCCTACTCATTTAGTAGCCAACTATCACATATGTCAGAGCAGGCCCATAATTCACAGCGCCTTCAGTTGAAAACATAATAAAAAGGTAAAACACATAGTTACGTTCTAGCTGCGGGTCCAGTTCAGACATTATGCGAAGGCCTATGTGAGGCGACCCCGAATCCCGAGTTTCGGCTCGATAGGTCATTTGGTGTCCGAGAAAAACCCTAATTGGTGCTGAAAATCCACTTATTTCCATGCCTTGCTACGGGGTCCTTGAACAAGCTATCGGACAGAAATGATTCTGGGTCATCTCAATCGCTCGTTTGGGTTGATTTCAGAATGTCGCTTTTGGTGATGTTTTTTCACTATAGAATCATATTGCAAATGTACAAGAGTCAAGTGGACAAGAGTCCATCAGTCAATTAGATATCATTCTGACCACCAAACTGATACAAACTGACACCAAACCCACTTTTTCCAACTCGTTTAGTAGCCAACTATTACATACTTCAGAGCTGGCCCAAAATTCACAACGCCTTCGGTTCAAACCATAAAAAAACCATAAAACACGTAGTTACGTTCTAGCTGCGGGTCCATTTCTTATGTTATGTGTTGGCCTAGCTGAGGCGACCCCGAATCCCAAGTTTCGGCTCGATAGGTCATTTGGTGTCCGAGAAAAACCCTAATTGGTGCTGAAAATCCACTATTTTCCATGACTTGCTACGGGGTCCTTGAATGAGCTATCGGACAGAAACGTTGGGGTCTGTCTATATGGGCCGAGACGTTCGCAATGCACCTAGTCTTGCGACTCTGGGACATTTCTAAATGTCGTCATTTTCGTGATGCAAAAATGAATTGAAGTTAATGCAAATGTACGAGGCTGTTTCTCGGTCCGAGAACCTTCTAGAGCCACGTAACTCACCACGCACCATCGACGGGAGGTCTAGAACAGGTTTCTAAAGTTTCGGAACTCTAGGTCCGACGGTTCTTTTTTAGCTCCAACAAAGCTAACTATTGCAGCCACTGTCTGTCTCTACGCACCCCAATACGTCCCTCCTTCCAAGTTGTGTTTTAGTGTGATTTTTTTTTCCTTTTAATTTTTTTGGGAAAAATGACTGATTTACAGTTCATGGGGGTTGCCTAATCACATATATGAAGTTTTGGACAGATCTGACTTTTCGAAACAGCCCCTGAGACACCAATTATGGCACTTCCGGTTGGCACAGGAAGCTATAAATCAAAACATGTCTTGATTGACATGGCCACTTACAGAATCCTGAGTTTTAAGTCTTTACGTTAAGAATTGACTGATCTACACAGGGTTGAATGCACCATGTCTATCAAACTGCAGGCAGGGTATGGGTAAACACTTTTAGGGGCATTTTAACCACTTCCGGTTGGTCCAGGAAGCTTAGAATCAACACAGGTAGACCTCATAGTGTCCTGATGGACTGGTACCGAAGACAGGTTCATACGGCATTCATAACCCATATAGGCTTCAGGTTGAATTTTGTGGTGCAGGCAATGTATTCCTATGGGGAGAGATGACACTGTAATCTGTGAGATCAAAAAACCCTGTTTTACTGTGAAGGGTTAATGCCACACGGTCAAGGTTAGGCTTGTTCAGATCGGGAGGACCTTAGGAACATTCCTATGGTGGAATTTTTCTTCTCACCCTAACGGTTCTCTCACTGTCACCCAAAAGCAAATGACATTGTGGTGCAGGCTTCATTTTGGGCCTACTATTCTAATGGTGGCTGCGCCTAGACCGAGCGAGCTACGGTCAAGCGGGATAGCTCGTTATACTCAGCACAGTCTGGAGACTATGGTGATGCCATTTTTTTGTTGATTTCAGAATGCCATTTTGGTGATGGTCCCTCTCCGTTTAAACATATTGCAAATGTACAAAAGTCAACTAGCAAGTCAGTGTCCATCAGTCAATTAGATGTCATTATGACACCAAACGGATATCAATTGACACCAAACCCACTTTTTCCTACTCATTTAGTAGCCAACTATCACATATGTCAGAGCAGGCCCATAATTCACAGCGCCTTCAGTTGAAAACATAATAAAAAGGTAAAACACATAGTTACGTTCTAGCTGCGGGTCCAGTTCAGACATTATGCGAAGGCCTATGTGAGGCGACCCCGAATCCCGAGTTTCGGCTCGATAGGTCATTTGGTGTCCGAGAAAAACCCTAATTGGTGCTGAAAATCCACTTATTTCCATGCCTTGCTACGGGGTCCTTGAACGAGCTATCGGACAGAAACGTTGGGGTCCGTCTCTATGGGCCGAGCCGGTTACAACGCACCTAGCCTTGCGTCTCTGAGACTTTTCTAAACGTCGTCATTTTCGTGATGCAAAAATGAATTGAAGTTATTGCAAATGTACGAGGCTGTTTCTCGGTCCGAGAACCGTCTAGAGCCACGTAACTCGCCACGCACCATCGACCGGAGGTCTAGAATAGGTTTCTAAAGTTTCGGAACTCTAGGTCCGACGGTTCTTTTTTAGCTCGAACAAAGCTAACTATTGCAGCCACTGTCTGTCTCTACGCACCCCAATACGTCCCTCCATCCAAGTTGTGTTTCAGTGCGATTTTTTTTTCCTTTGATTTTTTTTGGGAAAAATGACTGATTTACAGTTCATGGGGGTTGCCTAATCACATATATGAAGTTTTGGACAGATCTGACTTTTTTAACCCTTCGAAACAGCCCCTGAGACACCAATTATGGCACTTCCGGTTGGCACAGGAAGCTATAAATCAACACATGTCTTGATTGACATGGCCACTTACAGAATCCTGAGTTTTAAGTCTTTACGTTAAGAATTGACTGATCTACACAGGGTTGAATGCACCATGTCTATCAAACTGCAGGCAGGGTATGGGTAAACACTTTTAGGGGCATTTTAACCACTTCCGGTTGGTCCAGGAAGCTTAGAATCAACACAGGTAGACCTCATAGTGTCCTGATGGACTGGTACCGAAGACAGGTTCATACGGCATTCATAACCCATATAGGCTTCAGGTTGAATTTTGTGGTGCAGGCAATGTATTCCTATGGGGAGAGATGACACTGTAATCTGTGAGATCAAAAAACCCTGTTTTACTGTGAAGGGTTAATGCCACACGGTCAAGGTTAGGCTTGTTCAGATCGGGAGGACCTTAGGAACATTCCTATGGTGGAATTTTTCTTCTCACCCTAACGGTTCTCTCACTGTCACCCAAAAGCAAATGACATTGTGGTGCAGGCTTCATTTTGGGCCTACTATTCTAATGGTCGCTGCGCCTAGACCGAGCGAGCTAAGGTCAAGCGGGATAGCTCGTTATACTCAGCACAGTCTGGAGACTATGGTGATGCCATTTTTTTGTTGATTTCAGAATGCCATTTTGGTGATGGTCCCTCTCCGTTTAAACATATTGCAAATGTACAAAAGTCAACTAGCATGTCAGTGTCCATCAGTCAATTAGATGTCATTATGACACCAAACGGATATCAATTGACACCAAACCCACTTTTTCCTACTCATTTAGTAGCCAACTATCACATATGTCAGAGCAGGCCCATAATTCACAGCGCCTTCAGTTGAAAACATAATAAAAAGGTAAAACACATAGTTACGTTCTAGCTGCGCGTCCAGTTCAGACATTATGCGAAGGCCTATGTGAGGCGACCCCGAATCCCGAGTTTCGGCTCGATAGGTCATTTGGTGTCCGAGAAAAACCCTAATTGGTGCTGAAAATCCACTTATTTCCATGCCTTGCTACGGGGTCCTTGAACGAGCTATCGGACAGAAACGTTGGGGTCCGTCTCTATGGGCCGAGCCGGTTACAACGCACCTAGCCTTGCGTCTCTGAGACTTTTCTAAACGTCGTCATTTTCGTGATGCAAAAATGAATTGAAGTTATTGCAAATGTACGAGGCTGTTTCTCGGTCCGAGAACCGTCTAGAGCCACGTAACTCGCCACGCACCATCGACCGGAGGTCTAGAATAGGTTTCTAAAGTTTCGGAACTCTAGGTCCGACGGTTCTTTTTTAGCTCGAACAAAGCTAACTAATGCAGCCACTGTCTGTCTCTACGCACCCCAATACGTCCCTCCATCCAAGTTGTGTTTCAGTGCGATTTTTTTTTCCTTTGATTTTTTTTGGGAAAAATGACTGATTTACAGTTCATGGGGGTTGCCTAATCACATATATGAAGTTTTGGACAGATCTGACTTTTTTAACCCTTCGAAACAGCCCCTGAGACACCAATTATGGCACTTCCGGTTGGCACAGGAAGCTATAAATCAACACATGTCTTGATTGACATGGCCACTTACAGAATCCTGAGTTTTAAGTCTTTACGTTAAGAATTGACTGATCTACACAGGGTTGAATGCACCATGTCTATCAAACTGCAGGCAGGGTATGGGTAAACACTTTTAGGGGCATTTTAACCACTTCCGGTTGGTCCAGGAAGCTTAGAATCAACACAGGTAGACCTCATAGTGTCCTGATGGACTGGTACCGAAGACAGGTTCATACGGCATTCATAACCCATATAGGCTTCAGGTTGAATTTTGTGGTGCAGGCTATGTATTCCTATGGGGAGAGATGACACTGTAATCTGTGAGATCAAAAAACCCTGTTTTACTGTGAAGGGTTAATGCCACACGGTCAAGGTTAGGCTTGTTCAGATCGGGAGGACCTTAGGAACATTCCTGTGGTGGAATTTTTCTTCTCACCCTAACGGTTCTCTCACTGTCACCCAAAAGCAAATGACATTGTGGTGCAGGCTTCATTTTGGGCCTACTATTCTAATGGTGGCTGCGCCTAGACCGAGCGAGCTACGGTCAAGCGGGATAGCTCGTTATACTCAGCACAGTCTGGAGACTATGGTGATGCCATTTTTTTGTTGATTTCAGAATGCCATTTTGGTGATGGTCCCTCTCCGTTTAAACATATTGCAAATGTACAAAAGTCAACTAGCAAGTCAGTGTCCATCAGTCAATTAGATGTCATTATGACACCAAACGGATATCAATTGACACCAAACCCACTTTTTCCTACTCATTTAGTAGCCAACTATCACATATGTCAGAGCAGGCCCATAATTCACAGCGCCTTCAGTTGAAAACATAATAAAAAGGTAAAACACATAGTTACGTTCTAGCTGCGGGTCCAGTTCAGACATTATGCGAAGGCCTATGTGAGGCGACCCCGAATCCCGAGTTTCGGCTCGATAGGTCATTTGGTGTCCGAGAAAAACCCTAATTGGTGCTGAAAATCCACTTATTTCCATGCCTTGCTACGGGGTCCTTGAACGAGCTATCGGACAGAAACGTTGGGGTCCGTCTCTATGGGCCGAGCCGGTTACAACGCACCTAGCCTTGCGTCTCTGAGACTTTTCTAAACGTCGTCATTTTCGTGATGCAAAAATGAATTGAAGTTATTGCAAATGTACGAGGCTGTTTCTCGGTCCGAGAACCGTCTAGAGCCACGTAACTCGCCACGCACCATCGACCGGAGGTCTAGAATAGGTTTCTAAAGTTTCGGAACTCTAGGTCCGACGGTTCTTTTTTAGCTCGAACAAAGCTAACTATTGCAGCCACTGTCTGTCTCTACGCACCCCAATACGTCCCTCCATCCAAGTTGTGTTTCAGTGCGATTTTTTTTTCCTTTGATTTTTTTTGGGAAAAATGACTGATTTACAGTTCATGGGGGTTGCCTAATCACATATATGAAGTTTTGGACAGATCTGACTTTTTTAACCCTTCGAAACAGCCCCTGAGACACCAATTATGGCACTTCCGGTTGGCACAGGAAGCTATAAATCAACACATGTCTTGATTGACATGGCCACTTACAGAATCCTGAGTTTTAAGTCTTTACGTTAAGAATTGACTGATCTACACAGGGTTGAATGCACCATGTCTATCAAACTGCAGGCAGGGTATGGGTAAACACTTTTAGGGGCATTTTAACCACTTCCGGTTGGTCCAGGAAGCTTAGAATCAACACAGGTAGACCTCATAGTGTCCTGATGGACTGGTACCGAAGACAGGTTCATACGGCATTCATAACCCATATAGGCTTCAGGTTGAATTTTGTGGTGCAGGCAATGTATTCCTATGGGGAGAGATGACACTGTAATCTGTGAGATCAAAAAACCCTGTTTTACTGTGAAGGGTTAATGCCACACGGTCAAGGTTAGGCTTGTTCAGATCGGGAGGACCTTAGGAACATTCCTATGGTGGAATTTTTCTTCTCACCCTAACGGTTCTCTCACTGTCACCCAAAAGCAAATGACATTGTGGTGCAGGCTTCATTTTGGGCCTACTATTCTAATGGTCGCTGCGCCTAGACCGAGCGAGCTAAGGTCAAGCGGGATAGCTCGTTATACTCAGCACAGTCTGGAGACTATGGTGATGCCATTTTTTTGTTGATTTCAGAATGCCATTTTGGTGATGGTCCCTCTCCGTTTAAACATATTGCAAATGTACAAAAGTCAACTAGCATGTCAGTGTCCATCAGTCAATTAGATGTCATTATGACACCAAACGGATATCAATTGACACCAAACCCACTTTTTCCTACTCATTTAGTAGCCAACTATCACATATGTCAGAGCAGGCCCATAATTCACAGCGCCTTCAGTTGAAAACATAATAAAAAGGTAAAACACATAGTTACGTTCTAGCTGCGCGTCCAGTTCAGACATTATGCGAAGGCCTATGTGAGGCGACCCCGAATCCCGAGTTTCGGCTCGATAGGTCATTTGGTGTCCGAGAAAAACCCTAATTGGTGCTGAAAATCCACTTATTTCCATGCCTTGCTACGGGGTCCTTGAACGAGCTATCGGACAGAAACGTTGGGGTCCGTCTCTATGGGCCGAGCCGGTTACAACGCACCTAGCCTTGCGTCTCTGAGACTTTTCTAAACGTCGTCATTTTCGTGATGCAAAAATGAATTGAAGTTATTGCAAATGTACGAGGCTGTTTCTCGGTCCGAGAACCGTCTAGAGCCACGTAACTCGCCACGCACCATCGACCGGAGGTCTAGAATAGGTTTCTAAAGTTTCGGAACTCTAGGTCCGACGGTTCTTTTTTAGCTCGAACAAAGCTAACTAATGCAGCCACTGTCTGTCTCTACGCACCCCAATACGTCCCTCCATCCAAGTTGTGTTTCAGTGCGATTTTTTTTTCCTTTGATTTTTTTTGGGAAAAATGACTGATTTACAGTTCATGGGGGTTGCCTAATCACATATATGAAGTTTTGGACAGATCTGACTTTTTTAACCCTTCGAAACAGCCCCTGAGACACCAATTATGGCACTTCCGGTTGGCACAGGAAGCTATAAATCAACACATGTCTTGATTGACATGGCCACTTACAGAATCCTGAGTTTTAAGTCTTTACGTTAAGAATTGACTGATCTACACAGGGTTGAATGCACCATGTCTATCAAACTGCAGGCAGGGTATGGGTAAACACTTTTAGGGGCATTTTAACCACTTCCGGTTGGTCCAGGAAGCTTAGAATCAACACAGGTAGACCTCATAGTGTCCTGATGGACTGGTACCGAAGACAGGTTCATACGGCATTCATAACCCATATAGGCTTCAGGTTGAATTTTGTGGTGCAGGCAATGTATTCCTATGGGGAGAGATGACACTGTAATCTGTGAGATCAAAAAACCCTGTTTTACTGTGAAGGGTTAATGCCACACGGTCAAGGTTAGGCTTGTTCAGATCGGGAGGACCTTAGGAACATTCCTATGGTGGAATTTTTCTTCTCACCCTAACGGTTCTCTCACTGTCACCCAAAAGCAAATGACATTGTGGTGCAGGCTTCATTTTGGGCCTACTATTCTAATGGTCGCTGCGCCTAGACCGAGCGAGCTAAGGTCAAGCGGGATAGCTCGTTATACTCAGCACAGTCTGGAGACTATGGTGATGCCATTTTTTTTGTTGATTTCAGAATGCCATTTTGGTGATGGTCCCTCTCTGTTTAAACATATTGCAAATGTACAAAAGTCAACTAGCAAGTCAGTGTCCATCAGTCAATTAGATGTCATTATGACACCAAATGGATATGAATTGACACCAAACCCACTTTTTCCTACTCATTTAGTAGCCAACTATCACATATGTCAGAGCAGGCCCATAATTCACAGCGCCTTCAGTTGAAAACATAATAAAAAGGTAAAACACATAGTTACGTTCTAGCTGCGGGTCCAGTTCAGACATTATGCGAAGGCCTATGTGAGGCGACCCCGAATCCCGAGTTTCGGCTCGATAGGTCATTTGGTGTCCGAGAAAAACCCTAATTGGTGCTGAAAATCCACTTATTTCCATGCCTTGCTACGGGGTCCTTGAACAAGCTATCGGACAGAAATGATTCTGGGTCATCTCAATCGCTCGTTTGGGTTGATTTCAGAATGTCGCTTTTGGTGATGTTTTTTCACTATAGAATCATATTGCAAATGTACAAGAGTCAAGTGGACAAGAGTCCATCAGTCAATTAGATATCATTCTGACCACCAAACTGATACAAACTGACACCAAACCCACTTTTTCCAACTCGTTTAGTAGCCAACTATTACATACTTCAGAGCTGGCCCAAAATTCACAACGCCTTCGGTTCAAACCATAAAAAAAACCATAAAACACGTAGTTACGTTCTAGCTGCGGGTCCATTTCTTATGTTATGTGTTGGCCTAGCTGAGGCGACCCCGAATCCCAAGTTTCGGCTCGATAGGTCATTTGGTGTCCGAGAAAAACCCTAATTGGTGCTGAAAATCCACTATTTTCCATGACTTGCTACGGGGTCCTTGAATGAGCTATCGGACAGAAACGTTGGGGTCTGTCTATATGGGCCGAGACGTTCGCAATGCACCTAGTCTTGCGACTCTGGGACATTTCTAAATGTCGTCATTTTCGTGATGCAAAAATGAATTGAAGTTATTGCAAATGTACGAGGCTGTTTCTCGGTCCGAGAACCTTCTAGAGCCACGTAACTCACCACGCACCATCGACGGGAGGTCTAGAATAGGTTTCTAAAGTTTCGGAACTCTAGCTCCGACGGTTCTTTTTTAGCTCCAACAAAGCTAACTATTGCAGGCACTGTCTGTCTCTACGCACCCCAATACGTCCCTCCTTCCAAGTTGTGTTTTAGTGTGATTTTTTTTTCCTTTGAATTTTTTTTGGAAAAATGACTGATTTACAGTTCATGGGGGTTGCCTAATCACATATATGAAGTTTTGGACAGATCTGACTTTTTTAACCCTTCGAAACAGCCCCTGAGACACCAATTATGGCACTTCCGGTTGGCACAGGAAGCTATAAATCAACACATGTCTTGATTGACATGGCCACTTACAGAATCCTGAGTTTTCAGTCTTTACGTTAAGAATTGACTGATCTACACAGGGTTGAATGCACCATGTCTATCAAACTGCAGGCAGGGTCTGGGTAAACACTTTTAGGGGCATTTTAACCACTTCCGGTTGGTCCAGGAAGCTTAGAATCAACACAGGTAGACCTCATAGTGGCCTGATGGACTGGTACCGAAGACAGGTTCATACGGCATTCATAACCCATATAGGCTTCAGGTTGAATTTTGTGGTGCAGGCTATGTATTCCTATGGGGAGAGATGACACTGTAATCTGTGAGATCAAAAAACCCTGTTTTACTGTGAAGGGTTAATGCCACACGGTCAAGGTTAGGCTTGTTCAGATCGGGAGGACCTTAGGAACATTCCTGTGGTGGAATTTTTCTTCTCACCCTAACGGTTCTCTCACTATCACCCAAAAGCAAATGACATTGTGGTGCAGGCTTCATTTTGGGCCTACTATTCTAATGGTGGCTGCGCCTAGACCGAGCGAGCTACGGTCAAGCGGGATAGCTCGTTGAACTCAGCACAGTCTGGAGACTATGGTGATGCCATTTTTTTGTTGATTTCAGAATGCCATTTTGGTGATGGTCCCTCTCTGTTTAAACATATTGCAAATGTACAAAAGTCAACTAGCAAGTCAGTGTCCATCAGTCAATTAGATGTCATTATGACACCAAATGGATATGAATTGACACCAAACCCACTTTTTCCTACTCATTTAGTAGCCAACTATCACATATGTCAGAGCAGGCCCATAATTCACAGCGCCTTCAGTTGAAAACATAATAAAAAGGTAAAACACATAGTTACGTTCTAGCTGCGGGTCCAGTTCAGACATTATGCGAAGGCCTATGTGAGGCGACCCCGAATCCCGAGTTTCGGCTCGATAGGTCATTTGGTGTCCGAGAAAAACCCTAATTGGTGCTGAAAATCCACTTATTTCCATGCCTTGCTACGGGGTCCTTGAACAAGCTATCGGACAGAAATGATTCTGGGTCATCTCAATCGCTCGTTTGGGTTGATTTCAGAATGTCGCTTTTGGTGATGTTTTTTCACTATAGAATCATATTGCAAATGTACAAGAGTCAAGTGGACAAGAGTCCATCAGTCAATTAGATATCATTCTGACCACCAAACTGATACAAACTGACACCAAACCCACTTTTTCCAACTCGTTTAGTAGCCAACTATTACATACTTCAGAGCTGGCCCAAAATTCACAACGCCTTCGGTTCAAACCATAAAAAAAACCATAAAACACGTAGTTACGTTCTAGCTGCGGGTCCATTTCTTATGTTATGTGTTGGCCTAGCTGAGGCGACCCCGAATCCCAAGTTTCGGCTCGATAGGTCATTTGGTGTCCGAGAAAAACCCTAATTGGTGCTGAAAATCCACTATTTTCCATGACTTGCTACGGGGTCCTTGAATGAGCTATCGGACAGAAACGTTGGGGTCTGTCTATATGGGCCGAGACGTTCGCAATGCACCTAGTCTTGCGACTCTGGGACATTTCTAAATGTCGTCATTTTCGTGATGCAAAAATGAATTGAAGTTATTGCAAATGTACGAGGCTGTTTCTCGGTCCGAGAACCTTCTAGAGCCACGTAACTCACCACGCACCATCGACGGGAGGTCTAGAATAGGTTTCTAAAGTTTCGGAACTCTAGCTCCGACGGTTCTTTTTTAGCTCCAACAAAGCTAACTATTGCAGGCACTGTCTGTCTCTACGCACCCCAATACGTCCCTCCTTCCAAGTTGTGTTTTAGTGTGATTTTTTTTTCCTTTGAATTTTTTTTGGAAAAATGACTGATTTACAGTTCATGGGGGTTGCCTAATCACATATATGAAGTTTTGGACAGATCTGACTTTTTTAACCCTTCGAAACAGCCCCTGAGACACCAATTATGGCACTTCCGGTTGGCACAGGAAGCTATAAATCAACACATGTCTTGATTGACATGGCCACTTACAGAATCCTGAGTTTTCAGTCTTTACGTTAAGAATTGACTGATCTACACAGGGTTGAATGCACCATGTCTATCAAACTGCAGGCAGGGTCTGGGTAAACACTTTTAGGGGCATTTTAACCACTTCCGGTTGGTCCAGGAAGCTTAGAATCAACACAGGTAGACCTCATAGTGGCCTGATGGACTGGTACCGAAGACAGGTTCATACGGCATTCATAACCCATATAGGCTTCAGGTTGAATTTTGTGGTGCAGGCTATGTATTCCTATGGGGAGAGATGACACTGTAATCTGTGAGATCAAAAAACCCTGTTTTACTGTGAAGGGTTAATGCCACACGGTCAAGGTTAGGCTTGTTCAGATCGGGAGGACCTTAGGAACATTCCTGTGGTGGAATTTTTCTTCTCACCCTAACGGTTCTCTCACTATCACCCAAAAGCAAATGACATTGTGGTGCAGGCTTCATTTTGGGCCTACTATTCTAATGGTGGCTGCGCCTAGACCGAGCGAGCTACGGTCAAGCGGGATAGCTCGTTGAACTCAGCACAGTCTGGAGACTATGGTGATGCCATTTTTTTGTTGATTTCAGAATGCCATTTTGGTGATGGTCCCTCTCTGTTTAAACATATTGCAAATGTACAAAAGTCAACTAGCAAGTCAGTGTCCATCAGTCAATTAGATGTCATTATGACACCAAATGGATATGAATTGACACCAAACCCACTTTTTCCTACTCATTTAGTAGCCAACTATCACATATGTCAGAGCAGGCCCATAATTCACAGCGCCTTCAGTTGAAAACATAATAAAAAGGTAAAACACATAGTTACGTTCTAGCTGCGGGTCCAGTTCAGACATTATGCGAAGGCCTATGTGAGGCGACCCCGAATCCCGAGTTTCGGCTCGATAGGTCATTTGGTGTCCGAGAAAAACCCTAATTGGTGCTGAAAATCCACTTATTTCCATGCCTTGCTACGGGGTCCTTGAACAAGCTATCGGACAGAAATGATTCTGGGTCATCTCAATCGCTCGTTTGGGTTGATTTCAGAATGTCGCTTTTGGTGATGTTTTTTCACTATAGAATCATATTGCAAATGTACAAGAGTCAAGTGGACAAGAGTCCATCAGTCAATTAGATATCATTCTGACCACCAAACTGATACAAACTGACACCAAACCCACTTTTTCCAACTCGTTTAGTAGCCAACTATTACATACTTCAGAGCTGGCCCAAAATTCACAACGCCTTCGGTTCAAACCATAAAAAAAACCATAAAACACGTAGTTACGTTCTAGCTGCGGGTCCATTTCTTATGTTATGTGTTGGCCTAGCTGAGGCGACCCCGAATCCCAAGTTTCGGCTCGATAGGTCATTTGGTGTCCGAGAAAAACCCTAATTGGTGCTGAAAATCCACTATTTTCCATGACTTGCTACGGGGTCCTTGAATGAGCTATCGGACAGAAACGTTGGGGTCTGTCTATATGGGCCGAGACGTTCGCAATGCACCTAGTCTTGCGACTCTGGGACATTTCTAAATGTCGTCATTTTCGTGATGCAAAAATGAATTGAAGTTATTGCAAATGTACGAGGCTGTTTCTCGGTCCGAGAACCTTCTAGAGCCACGTAACTCACCACGCACCATCGACGGGAGGTCTAGAATAGGTTTCTAAAGTTTCGGAACTCTAGCTCCGACGGTTCTTTTTTAGCTCCAACAAAGCTAACTATTGCAGGCACTGTCTGTCTCTACGCACCCCAATACGTCCCTCCTTCCAAGTTGTGTTTTAGTGTGATTTTTTTTTCCTTTGAATTTTTTTTGGAAAAATGACTGATTTACAGTTCATGGGGGTTGCCTAATCACATATATGAAGTTTTGGACAGATCTGACTTTTTTAACCCTTCGAAACAGCCCCTGAGACACCAATTATGGCACTTCCGGTTGGCACAGGAAGCTATAAATCAACACATGTCTTGATTGACATGGCCACTTACAGAATCCTGAGTTTTCAGTCTTTACGTTAAGAATTGACTGATCTACACAGGGTTGAATGCACCATGTCTATCAAACTGCAGGCAGGGTCTGGGTAAACACTTTTAGGGGCATTTTAACCACTTCCGGTTGGTCCAGGAAGCTTAGAATCAACACAGGTAGACCTCATAGTGGCCTGATGGACTGGTACCGAAGACAGGTTCATACGGCATTCATAACCCATATAGGCTTCAGGTTGAATTTTGTGGTGCAGGCTATGTATTCCTATGGGGAGAGATGACACTGTAATCTGTGAGATCAAAAAACCCTGTTTTACTGTGAAGGGTTAATGCCACACGGTCAAGGTTAGGCTTGTTCAGATCGGGAGGACCTTAGGAACATTCCTGTGGTGGAATTTTTCTTCTCACCCTAACGGTTCTCTCACTATCACCCAAAAGCAAATGACATTGTGGTGCAGGCTTCATTTTGGGCCTACTATTCTAATGGTGGCTGCGCCTAGACCGAGCGAGCTACGGTCAAGCGGGATAGCTCGTTGAACTCAGCACAGTCTGGAGACTATGGTGATGCCATTTTTTTGTTGATTTCAGAATGCCATTTTGGTGATGGTCCCTCTCTGTTTAAACATATTGCAAATGTACAAAAGTCAACTAGCAAGTCAGTGTCCATCAGTCAATTAGATGTCATTATGACACCAAATGGATATGAATTGACACCAAACCCACTTTTTCCTACTCATTTAGTAGCCAACTATCACATATGTCAGAGCAGGCCCATAATTCACAGCGCCTTCAGTTGAAAACATAATAAAAAGGTAAAACACATAGTTACGTTCTAGCTGCGGGTCCAGTTCAGACATTATGCGAAGGCCTATGTGAGGCGACCCCGAATCCCGAGTTTCGGCTCGATAGGTCATTTGGTGTCCGAGAAAAACCCTAATTGGTGCTGAAAATCCACTTATTTCCATGCCTTGCTACGGGGTCCTTGAACAAGCTATCGGACAGAAATGATTCTGGGTCATCTCAATCGCTCGTTTGGGTTGATTTCAGAATGTCGCTTTTGGTGATGTTTTTTCACTATAGAATCATATTGCAAATGTACAAGAGTCAAGTGGACAAGAGTCCATCAGTCAATTAGATATCATTCTGACCACCAAACTGATACAAACTGACACCAAACCCACTTTTTCCAACTCGTTTAGTAGCCAACTATTACATACTTCAGAGCTGGCCCAAAATTCACAACGCCTTCGGTTCAAACCATAAAAAAACCATAAAACACGTAGTTACGTTCTAGCTGCGGGTCCATTTCTTATGTTATGTGTTGGCCTAGCTGAGGCGACCCCGAATCCCAAGTTTCGGCTCGATAGGTCATTTGGTGTCCGAGAAAAACCCTAATTGGTGCTGAAAATCCACTATTTTCCATGACTTGCTACGGGGTCCTTGAATGAGCTATCGGACAGAAACGTTGGGGTCTGTCTATATGGGCCGAGACGTTCGCAATGCACCTAGTCTTGCGACTCTGGGACATTTCTAAATGTCGTCATTTTCGTGATGCAAAAATGAATTGAAGTTATTGCAAATGTACGGGGCTGTTTCTCGGTCCGAGAACCTTCTAGAGCCACGTAACTCACCACGCACCATCGACGGGAGGTCTAGAACAGGTTTCTAAAGTTTCGGAACTCTAGGTCCGACGGTTCTTTTTTAGCTCCAACAAAGCTAACTATTGCAGCCACTGTCTGTCTCTACGCACCCCAATACGTCCCTCCTTCCAAGTTGTGTTTTAGTGTGATTTTTTTTTCCTTTGAATTTTTTTTGGAAAAATGACTGATTTACAGTTCATGGGGGTTGCCTAATCACATATATGACGTTTTGGACAGATCTGACTTTTTTAACCCTTCGAAACAGCCCCTGAGACACCAATTATGGCACTTCCGGTTGGCACAGGAAGCTATAAATCAACACATGTCTTGATTGACATGGCCACTTACAGAATCCTGAGTTTTAAGTCTTTACGTTAAGAATTGACTGATCTACACAGAGTTGAATGCACCATGTCTATCAAACTGCAGGCAGGGTCTGGGTAAACACTTTTAGGGGCATTTTAACCACTTCCGGTTGGTTCAGGAAGCTTAGAATCAACACAGGTAGACCTCATAGTGGCCTGATGGACTGGTACCGAAGACAGGTTCATACGGCATTCATAACCCATATAGGCTTCAGGTTGAATTTTGTGGTGCAGGCTATGTATTCCTATGGGGAGAGATGACACTGTAATCTGTGAGATCAAAAAACCCTGTTTTACTGTGAAGGGTTAATGCCACACGGTCAAGGTTAGGCTTGTTCAGATCGGGAGGACCTTAGGAACATTCCTGTGGTGGAATTTTTCTTCTCACCCTAACGGTTCTCTCACTATCACCCAAAAGCAAATGACATTGTGGTGCAGGCTTCATTTTGGGCCTACTATTCTAATGGTGGCTGCGCCTAGACCGAGCGAGCTACGGTCAAGCGGGATAGCTCGTTGAACTCAGCACAGTCTGGAGACTATGGTGATGCCATTTTTTTGTTGATTTCAGAATGCCATTTTGGTGATGGTCCCTCTCTGTTTAAACATATTGCAAATGTACAAAAGTCAACTAGCAAGTCAGTGTCCATCAGTCAATTAGATGTCATTATGACACCAAATGGATATGAATTGACACCAAACCCACTTTTTCCTACTCATTTAGTAGCCAACTATCACATATGTCAGAGCAGGCCCATAATTCACAGCGCCTTCAGTTGAAAACATAATAAAAAGGTAAAACACATAGTTACGTTCTAGCTGCGGGTCCAGTTCAGACATTATGCGAAGGCCTATGTGAGGCGACCCCGAATCCCGAGTTTCGGCTCGATAGGTCATTTGGTGTCCGAGAAAAACCCTAATTGGTGCTGAAAATCCACTTATTTCCATGCCTTGCTACGGGGTCCTTGAACAAGCTATCGGACAGAAATGATTCTGGGTCATCTCAATCGCTCGTTTGGGTTGATTTCAGAATGTCGCTTTTGGTGATGTTTTTTCACTATAGAATCATATTGCAAATGTACAAGAGTCAAGTGGACAAGAGTCCATCAGTCAATTAGATATCATTCTGACCACCAAACTGATACAAACTGACACCAAACCCACTTTTTCCAACTCGTTTAGTAGCCAACTATTACATACTTCAGAGCTGGCCCAAAATTCACAACGCCTTCGGTTCAAACCATAAAAAAACCATAAAACACGTAGTTACGTTCTAGCTGCGGGTCCATTTCTTATGTTATGTGTTGGCCTAGCTGAGGCGACCCCGAATCCCAAGTTTCGGCTCGATAGGTCATTTGGTGTCCGAGAAAAACCCTAATTGGTGCTGAAAATCCACTATTTTCCATGACTTGCTACGGGGTCCTTGAATGAGCTATCGGACAGAAACGTTGGGGTCTGTCTATATGGGCCGAGACGTTCGCAATGCACCTAGTCTTGCGACTCTGGGACATTTCTAAATGTCGTCATTTTCGTGATGCAAAAATGAATTGAAGTTATTGCAAATGTACGGGGCTGTTTCTCGGTCCGAGAACCTTCTAGAGCCACGTAACTCACCACGCACCATCGACGGGAGGTCTAGAACAGGTTTCTAAAGTTTCGGAACTCTAGGTCCGACGGTTCTTTTTTAGCTCCAACAAAGCTAACTATTGCAGCCACTGTCTGTCTCTACGCACCCCAATACGTCCCTCCTTCCAAGTTGTGTTTTAGTGTGATTTTTTTTTCCTTTGAATTTTTTTTGGAAAAATGACTGATTTACAGTTCATGGGGGTTGCCTAATCACATATATGACGTTTTGGACAGATCTGACTTTTTTAACCCTTCGAAACAGCCCCTGAGACACCAATTATGGCACTTCCGGTTGGCACAGGAAGCTATAAATCAACACATGTCTTGATTGACATGGCCACTTACAGAATCCTGAGTTTTAAGTCTTTACGTTAAGAATTGACTGATCTACACAGAGTTGAATGCACCATGTCTATCAAACTGCAGGCAGGGTCTGGGTAAACACTTTTAGGGGCATTTTAACCACTTCCGGTTGGTTCAGGAAGCTTAGAATCAACACAGGTAGACCTCATAGTGGCCTGATGGACTGGTACCGAAGACAGGTTCATACGGCATTCATAACCCATATAGGCTTCAGGTTGAATTTTGTGGTGCAGGCTATGTATTCCTATGGGGAGAGATGACACTGTAATCTGTGAGATCAAAAAACCCTGTTTTACTGTGAAGGGTTAATGCCACACGGTCAAGGTTAGGCTTGTTCAGATCGGGAGGACCTTAGGAACATTCCTGTGGTGGAATTTTTCTTCTCACCCTAACGGTTCTCTCACTGTCACCCAAAAGCAAATGACATTGTGGTGCAGGCTTCATTTTGGGCCTACTATTCTAATGGTCGCTGCGCCTAGACCGAGCGAGCTACGGTCAAGCGGGATAGCTCGTTGAACTCAGCACAGTCTGGAGACTATGGTGATGCCATTTTTTTGTTGATTTCAGAATGCCATTTTGGTGATGGTCCCTCTCTGTTTAAACATATTGCAAATGTACAAAAGTCAACTAGCAAGTCAGTGTCCATCAGTCAATTAGATGTCATTATTTTTTTTTATTTTTATTTAACCTTTATTTAACCAGGCAAGTCAGTTAAGAACAAATTCTTATTTTCAATGACGGCCTGGGAACAGTGGGTTAACTGCCTGTTCAGGGGCAGAACGACAGATTTGTACCTTGTCAGCTCGGGGGTTTTGAACTCGCAACCTTCCGGTTACTAGTCCAACGCTCTAACCACTAGGCTACCCTGTCGCCCCACAATAGCCATTATGACACCAAATGGATATGAATTGACACCAAACCCACTTTTTCCTACTCATTTAGTAGCCAACTATCACATATGTCAGAGCAGGCCCATAATTCACAGCGCCTTCAGTTGAAAACATAATAAAAAGGTAAAACACATAGTTACGTTCTAGCTGCGGGTCCAGTTCAGACATTATGCGAAGGCCTATGTGAGGCGACCCCGAATCCCGAGTTTCGGCTCGATAGGTCATTTGGTGTCCGAGAAAAACCCTAATTGGTGCTGAAAATCCACTTATTTCCATGCTTGCTACGGGGTCCTTGAACAAGCTATCGGACAGAAATGATTCTGGGTCATCTCAATCGCTCGTTTGGGTTGATTTCAGAATGTCGCTTTTGGTGATGTTTTTTCACTATAGAATCATATTGCAAATGTACAAGAGTCAAGTGGACAAGAGTCCATCAGTCAATTAGATATCATTCTGACCACCAAACTGATACAAACTGACACCAAACCCACTTTTCCAACTCGTTTAGTAGCCAACTATTACATACTTCAGAGCTGGCCCAAAATTCACAACGCCTTCGGTTCAAACCATAAAAAAACCATAAAACACGTAGTTACGTTCTAGCTGCGGGTCCATTTCTTATGTTATGTGTTGGCCTAGCTGAGGCGACCCCGAATCCCAAGTTTCGGCTCGATAGGTCATTTGGTGTCCGAGAAAAACCCTAATTGGTGCTGAAAATCCACTATTTTCCATGACTTGCTACGGGGTCCTTGAATGAGCTATCGGACAGAAACGTTGGGGTCTGTCTATATGGGCCGAGACGTTCGCAATGCACCTAGTCTTGCGACTCTGGGACATTTCTAAATGTCGTCATTTTCGTGATGCAAAAATGAATTGAAGTTATTGCAAATGTACGAGGCTGTTTCTCGGTCCGAGAACCTTCTAGAGCCACGTAACTCACCACGCACCATCGACGGGAGGTCTAGAATAGGTTTCTAAAGTTTCGGAACTCTAGCTCCGACGGTTCTTTTTTAGCTCCAACAAAGCTAACTATTGCAGCCACTGTCTGTCTCTACGCACCCCAATACGTCCCTCCTTCCAAGTTGTGTTTTAGTGTGATTTTTTTTTCCTTTGAATTTTTTTTGGAAAAATGACTGATTTACAGTTCATGGGGGTTGCCTAATCACATATATGACGTTTTGGACAGATCTGACTTTTTTAACCCTTCGAAACAGCCCCTGAGACACCAATTATGGCACTTCCGGTTGGCACAGGAAGCTATAAATCAACACATGTCTTGATTGACATGGCCACTTACAGAATCCTGAGTTTTAAGTCTTTACGTTAAGAATTGACTGATCTACACAGAGTTGAATGCACCATGTCTATCAAACTGCAGGCAGGGTCTGGGTAAACACTTTTAGGGGCATTTTAACCACTTCCGGTTGGTTCAGGAAGCTTAGAATCAACACAGGTAGACCTCATAGTGGCCTGATGGACTGGTACCGAAGACAGGTTCATACGGCATTCATAACCCATATAGGCTTCAGGTTGAATTTTGTGGTGCAGGCTATGTATTCCTATGGGGAGAGATGACACTGTAATCTGTGAGATCAAAAAACCCTGTTTTACTGTGAAGGGTTAATGCCACACGGTCAAGGTTAGGCTTGTTCAGATCGGGAGGACCTTAGGAACATTCCTGTGGTGGAATTTTTCTTCTCACCCTAACGGTTCTCTCACTGTCACCCAAAAGCAAATGACATTGTGGTGCAGGCTTCATTTTGGGCCTACTATTCTAATGGTCGCTGCGCCTAGACCGAGCGAGCTACGGTCAAGCGGGATAGCTCGTTGAACTCAGCACAGTCTGGAGACTATGGTGATGCCATTTTTTTGTTGATTTCAGAATGCCATTTTGGTGATGGTCCCTCTCTGTTTAAACATATTGCAAATGTACAAAAGTCAACTAGCAAGTCAGTGTCCATCAGTCAATTAGATGTCATTATGACACCAAATGGATATGAATTGACACCAAACCCACTTTTTCCTACTCATTTAGTAGCCAACTATCACATATGTCAGAGCAGGCCCATAATTCACAGCGCCTTCAGTTGAAAACATAATAAAAAGGTAAAACACATAGTTACGTTCTAGCTGCGGGTCCAGTTCAGACATTATGCGAAGGCCTATGTGAGGCGACCCCGAATCCCGAGTTTCGGCTCGATAGGTCATTTGGTGTCCGAGAAAAACCCTAATTGGTGCTGAAAATCCACTTATTTCCATGCTTGCTACGGGGTCCTTGAACAAGCTATCGGACAGAAATGATTCTGGGTCATCTCAATCGCTCGTTTGGGTTGATTTCAGAATGTCGCTTTTGGTGATGTTTTTTCACTATAGAATCATATTGCAAATGTACAAGAGTCAAGTGGACAAGAGTCCATCAGTCAATTAGATATCATTCTGACCACCAAACTGATACAAACTGACACCAAACCCACTTTTCCAACTCGTTTAGTAGCCAACTATTACATACTTCAGAGCTGGCCCAAAATTCACAACGCCTTCGGTTCAAACCATAAAAAAACCATAAAACACGTAGTTACGTTCTAGCTGCGGGTCCATTTCTTATGTTATGTGTTGGCCTAGCTGAGGCGACCCCGAATCCCAAGTTTCGGCTCGATAGGTCATTTGGTGTCCGAGAAAAACCCTAATTGGTGCTGAAAATCCACTATTTTCCATGACTTGCTACGGGGTCCTTGAATGAGCTATCGGACAGAAACGTTGGGGTCTGTCTATATGGGCCGAGACGTTCGCAATGCACCTAGTCTTGCGACTCTGGGACATTTCTAAATGTCGTCATTTTCGTGATGCAAAAATGAATTGAAGTTATTGCAAATGTACGAGGCTGTTTCTCGGTCCGAGAACCTTCTAGAGCCACGTAACTCACCACGCACCATCGACGGGAGGTCTAGAATAGGTTTCTAAAGTTTCGGAACTCTAGCTCCGACGGTTCTTTTTTAGCTCCAACAAAGCTAACTATTGCAGCCACTGTCTGTCTCTACGCACCCCAATACGTCCCTCCTTCCAAGTTGTGTTTTAGTGTGATTTTTTTTTCCTTTGAATTTTTTTTGGAAAAATGACTGATTTACAGTTCATGGGGGTTGCCTAATCACATATATGACGTTTTGGACAGATCTGACTTTTTTAACCCTTCGAAACAGCCCCTGAGACACCAATTATGGCACTTCCGGTTGGCACAGGAAGCTATAAATCAACACATGTCTTGATTGACATGGCCACTTACAGAATCCTGAGTTTTAAGTCTTTACGTTAAGAATTGACTGATCTACACAGAGTTGAATGCACCATGTCTATCAAACTGCAGGCAGGGTCTGGGTAAACACTTTTAGGGGCATTTTAACCACTTCCGGTTGGTTCAGGAAGCTTAGAATCAACACAGGTAGACCTCATAGTGGCCTGATGGACTGGTACCGAAGACAGGTTCATACGGCATTCATAACCCATATAGGCTTCAGGTTGAATTTTGTGGTGCAGGCTATGTATTCCTATGGGGAGAGATGACACTGTAATCTGTGAGATCAAAAAACCCTGTTTTACTGTGAAGGGTTAATGCCACACGGTCAAGGTTAGGCTTGTTCAGATCGGGAGGACCTTAGGAACATTCCTGTGGTGGAATTTTTCTTCTCACCCTAACGGTTCTCTCACTGTCACCCAAAAGCAAATGACATTGTGGTGCAGGCTTCATTTTGGGCCTACTATTCTAATGGTCGCTGCGCCTAGACCGAGCGAGCTACGGTCAAGCGGGATAGCTCGTTGAACTCAGCACAGTCTGGAGACTATGGTGATGCCATTTTTTTGTTGATTTCAGAATGCCATTTTGGTGATGGTCCCTCTCTGTTTAAACATATTGCAAATGTACAAAAGTCAACTAGCAAGTCAGTGTCCATCAGTCAATTAGATGTCATTATGACACCAAATGGATATGAATTGACACCAAACCCACTTTTTCCTACTCATTTAGTAGCCAACTATCACATATGTCAGAGCAGGCCCATAATTCACAGCGCCTTCAGTTGAAAACATAATAAAAAGGTAAAACACATAGTTACGTTCTAGCTGCGGGTCCAGTTCAGACATTATGCGAAGGCCTATGTGAGGCGACCCCGAATCCCGAGTTTCGGCTCGATAGGTCATTTGGTGTCCGAGAAAAACCCTAATTGGTGCTGAAAATCCACTTATTTCCATGCCTTGCTACGGGGTCCTTGAACAAGCTATCGGACAGAAATGATTCTGGGTCATCTCAATCGCTCGTTTGGGTTGATTTCAGAATGTCGCTTTTGGTGATGTTTTTTCACTATAGAATCATATTGCAAATGTACAAGAGTCAAGTGGACAAGAGTCCATCAGTCAATTAGATATCATTCTGACCACCAAACTGATACAAACTGACACCAAACCCACTTTTCCAACTCGTTTAGTAGCCAACTATTACATACTTCAGAGCTGGCCCAAAATTCACAACGCCTTCGGTTCAAACCATAAAAAAACCATAAAACACGTAGTTACGTTCTAGCTGCGGGTCCATTTCTTATGTTATGTGTTGGCCTAGCTGAGGCGACCCCGAATCCCAAGTTTCGGCTCGATAGGTCATTTGGTGTCCGAGAAAAACCCTAATTGGTGCTGAAAATCCACTATTTTCCATGACTTGCTACGGGGTCCTTGAATGAGCTATCGGACAGAAACGTCGGGGTCTGTCTATATGGGCCGAGACGTTCGCAATGCACCTAGTCTTGCGACTCTGGGACATTTCTAAATGTCGTCATTTTCGTGATGCAAAAATGAATTGAAGTTATTGCAAATGTACGAGGCTGTTTCTCGGTCCGAGAACCTTCTAGAGCCACGTAACTCACCACGCACCATCGACGGGAGGTCTAGAACAGGTTTCTAAAGTTTCGGAACCCTAGGTCCGACGGTTCTTTTTTAGCTCCAACAAAGCTAACTATTGCAGCCACTGTGTGTCTCTACGCACCCCAATACGTCCCTCCTTCCAAGTTGTGTTTTAGTGTGATTTTTTTTTCCTTTGAATTTTTTTTGGAAAAATGACTGATTTACAGTTCATGGGGGTTGCCTAATCACATATATGAAGTTTTGGACAGATCTGACTTTTTTAACCCTTCGAAACAGCCCCTGAGACACCAATTATGGCACTTCCGGTTGGCACAGGAAGCTATAAATCAACACATGTCTTGATTGACATGGCCACTTACAGAATCATGAGTTTTAAGTCTTTACGTTAAGAATTGACTGATCTACACAGGGTTGAATGCACCATGTCTATCAAACTGCAGGCAGGGTCTGGGTAAACACTTTTAGGGGCATTTTAACCACTTCCGGTTGGTCCAGGAAGCTTAGAATCAACACAGGTAGACCTCATAGTGGCCTGATGGACTGGTACCGAAGACAGGTTCATACGGCATTCATAACCCATATAGGCTTCAGGTTGAATTTTGTGGTGCAGGCTATGTATTCCTATGGGGAGAGATGACACTGTAATCTGTGAGATCAAAAAACCCTGTTTTACTGTGAAGGGTTAATGCCACACGGTCAAGGTTAGGCTTGTTCAGATCGGGAGGACCTTAGGAACATTCCTGTGGTGGAATTTTTCTTCTCACCCTAACGGTTCTCTCACTGTCACCCAAAAGCAAATGACATTGTGGTGCAGGCTTCATTTTGGGCCTACTATTCTAATGGTCGCTGCGCCTAGACCGAGCGAGCTACGGTCAAGCGGGATAGCTCGTTGAACTCAGCATAGTCTGGAGACTATGGTGATGCCATTTTTTTGTTGATTTCAGAATGCCATTTTGGTGATGGTCCCTCTCTGTTTAAACATATTGCAAATGTACAAAAGTCAACTAGCAAGTCAGTGTCCATCAGTCAATTAGATGTCATTATGACACCAAATGGATATGAATTGACACCAAACCCACTTTTTCCTACTCATTTAGTAGCCAACTATCACATATGTCAGAGCAGGCCCATAATTCACAGCGCCTTCAGTTGAAAACATAATAAAAAGGTAAAACACATAGTTACGTTCTAGCTGCGGGTCCAGTTCAGACATTATGCGAAGGCCTATGTGAGGCGACCCCGAATCCCGAGTTTCGGCTCGATAGGTCATTTGGTGTCCGAGAAAAACCCTAATTGGTGCTGAAAATCCACTTATTTCCATGCCTTGCTACGGGGTCCTTGAACAAGCTATCGGACAGAAATGATTCTGGGTCATCTCAATCGCTCGTTTGGGTTGATTTCAGAATGTCGCTTTTGGTGATGTTTTTTCACTATAGAATCATATTGCAAATGTACAAGAGTCAAGTGGACAAGAGTCCATCAGTCAATTAGATATCATTCTGACCACCAAACTGATACAAACTGACACCAAACCCACTTTTCCAACTCGTTTAGTAGCCAACTATTACATACTTCAGAGCTGGCCCAAAATTCACAACGCCTTCGGTTCAAACCATAAAAAAACCATAAAACACGTAGTTACGTTCTAGCTGCGGGTCCATTTCTTATGTTATGTGTTGGCCTAGCTGAGGCGACCCCGAATCCCAAGTTTCGGCTCGATAGGTCATTTGGTGTCCGAGAAAAACCCTAATTGGTGCTGAAAATCCACTATTTTCCATGACTTGCTACGGGGTCCTTGAATGAGCTATCGGACAGAAACGTCGGGGTCTGTCTATATGGGCCGAGACGTTCGCAATGCACCTAGTCTTGCGACTCTGGGACATTTCTAAATGTCGTCATTTTCGTGATGCAAAAATGAATTGAAGTTATTGCAAATGTACGAGGCTGTTTCTCGGTCCGAGAACCTTCTAGAGCCACGTAACTCACCACGCACCATCGACGGGAGGTCTAGAACAGGTTTCTAAAGTTTCGGAACTCTAGGTCCGACGGTTCTTTTTTAGCTCCAACAAAGCTAACTATTGCAGCCACTGTGTGTCTCTACGCACCCCAATACGTCCCTCCTTCCAAGTTGTGTTTTAGTGTGATTTTTTTTTCCTTTGAATTTTTTTTTGAAAAATTACTGATTTACAGTTCATGGGGGTTGCCTAATCACATATATGAAGTTTTGGACAGATCTGACTTTTTTAACCCTTCGAAACAGCCCCTGAGACACCAATTATGGCACTTCCGGTTGGCACAGGAAGCTATAAATCAACACATGTCTTGATTGACATGGCCACTTACAGAATCCTGAGTTTTAAGTCTTTACGTTAAGAATTGACTGATCTACACAGGGTTGAATGCACCATGTCTATCAAACTGCAGGCAGGGTCTGGGTAAACACTTTTAGGGGCATTTTAACCACTTCCGGTTGGTTCAGGAAGCTTAGAATCAACACAGGTAGACCTCATAGTGGCCTGATGGACTGGTACCGAAGACAGGTTCATACGGCATTCATAACCCATATAGGCTTCAGGTTGAATTTTGTGGTGCAGGCTATGTATTCCTATGGGGAGAGATGACACTGTAATCTGTGAGATCAAAAAACCCTGTTTTACTGTGAAGGGTTAATGCCACACGGTCAAGGTTAGGCTTGTTCAGATCGGGAGGACCTTAGGAACATTCCTGTGGTGGAATTTTTCTTCTCATCCTAACGGTTCTCTCACTGTCACCCAAAAGCAAATGACATTGTGGTGCAGGCTTCATTTTGGGCCTACTATTCTAATGGTCGCTGCGCCTAGACCGAGCGAGCTACGGTCAAGCGGGATAGCTCGTTGAACTCAGCACAGTCTGGAGACTATGGTGATGCCATTTTTTTGTTGATTTCAGAATGCCATTTTGGTGATGGTCCCTCTCTGTTTAAACATATTGCAAATGTACAAAAGTCAACTAGCAAGTCAGTGTCCATCAGTCAATTAGATGTCATTATGACACCAAATGGATATGAATTGACACCAAACCCACTTTTTCCTACTCATTTAGTAGCCAACTATCACATATGTCAGAGCAGGCCCATAATTCACAGCGCCTTCAGTTGAAAACATAATAAAAAGGTAAAACACATAGTTACGTTCTAGCTGCGGGTCCAGTTCAGACATTATGCGAAGGCCTATGTGAGGCGACCCCGAATCCCGAGTTTCGGCTCGATAGGTCATTTGGTGTCCGAGAAAAACCCTAATTGGTGCTGAAAATCCACTTATTTCCATGCCTTGCTACGGGGTCCTTGAACAAGCTATCGGACAGAAATGATTCTGGGTCATCTCAATCGCTCGTTTGGGTTGATTTCAGAATGTCGCTTTTGGTGATGTTTTTTCACTATAGAATCATATTGCAAATGTACAAGAGTCAAGTGGACAAGAGTCCATCAGTCAATTAGATATCATTCTGACCACCAAACTGATACAAACTGACACCAAACCCACTTTTCCAACTCGTTTAGTAGCCAACTATTACATACTTCAGAGCTGGCCCAAAATTCACAACGCCTTCGGTTCAAACCATAAAAAAAACATAAAACACGTAGTTACGTTCTAGCTGCGGGTCCATTTCTTATGTTATGTGTTGGCCTAGCTGAGGCGACCCCGAATCCCAAGTTTCGGCTCGATAGGTCATTTGGTGTCCGAGAAAAACCCTAATTGGTGCTGAAAATCCACTATTTTCCATGACTTGCTACGGGGTCCTTGAATGAGCTATCGGACAGAAACGTCGGGGTCTGTCTATATGGGCCGAGACATTCGCAATGCACCTAGTCTTGCGACTCTGGGACATTTCTAAATGTCGTCATTTTCGTGATGCAAAAATGAATTGAAGTTATTGCAAATGTACGAGGCTGTTTCTCGGTCCGAGAACCTTCTAGAGCCACGTAACTCACCACGCACCATCGACGGGAGGTCTAGAACAGGTTTCTAAAGTTTCGGAACTCTAGGTCCGACGGTTCTTTTTTAGCTCCAACAAAGCTAACTATTGCAGCCACTGTGTGTCTCTACGCACCCCAATACGTCCCTCCTTCCAAGTTGTGTTTTAGTGTGATTTTTTTTTCCTTTGAATTTTTTTTGGAAAAATGACTGATTTACAGTTCATGGGGGTTGCCTAATCACATATATGAAGTTTTGGACAGATCTGACTTTTTTAACCCTTCGAAACAGCCCCTGAGACACCAATTATGGCACTTCCGGTTGGCACAGGAAGCTATAAATCAACACATGTCTTGATTGACATGGCCACTTACAGAATCCTGAGTTTTAAGTCTTTACGTTAAGAATTGACTGATCTACACAGGGTTGAATGCACCATGTCTATCAAACTGCAGGCAGGGTCTGGGTAAACACTTTTAGGGGCATTTTAACCACTTCCGGTTGGTCCAGGAAGCTTAGAATCAACACAGGTAGACCTCATAGTGGCCTGATGGACTGGTACCGAAGACAGGTTCATACGGCATTCATAACCCATATAGGCTTCAGGTTGAATTTTGTGGTGCAGGCTATGTATTCCTATGGGGAGAGATGACACTGTAATCTGTGAGATCAAAAAACCCTGTTTTACTGTGAAGGGTTAATGCCACACGGTCAAGGTTAGGCTTGTTCAGATCGGGAGGACCTTAGGAACATTCCTGTGGTGGAATTTTTCTTCTCACCCTAACGGTTCTCTCACTGTCACCCAAAAGCAAATGACATTGTGGTGCAGGCTTCATTTTGGGCCTACTATTCTAATGGTCGCTGCGCCTAGACCGAGCGAGCTACGGTCAAGCGGGATAGCTCGTTGAACTCAGCACAGTCTGGAGACTATGGTGATGCCATTTTTTTGTTGATTTCAGAATGCCATTTTGGTGATGGTCCCTCTCTGTTTAAACATATTGCAAATGTACAAAAGTCAACTAGCAAGTCAGTGTCCATCAGTCAATTAGATGTCATTATGACACCAAATGGATATGAATTGACACCAAACCCACTTTTTCCTACTCATTTAGTAGCCAACTATCACATATGTCAGAGCAGGCCCATAATTCACAGCGCCTTCAGTTGAAAACATAATAAAAAGGTAAAACACATAGTTACGTTCTAGCTGCGGGTCCAGTTCAGACATTATGCGAAGGCCTATGTGAGGCGACCCCGAATCCCGAGTTTCGGCTCGATAGGTCATTTGGTGTCCGAGAAAAACCCTAATTGGTGCTGAAAATCCACTTATTTCCATGCCTTGCTACGGGGTCCTTGAACAAGCTATCGGACAGAAATGATTCTGGGTCATCTCAATCGCTCGTTTGGGTTGATTTCAGAATGTCGCTTTTGGTGATGTTTTTTCACTATAGAATCATATTGCAAATGTACAAGAGTCAAGTGGACAAGAGTCCATCAGTCAATTAGATATCATTCTGACCACCAAACTGATACAAACTGACACCAAACCCACTTTTCCAACTCGTTTAGTAGCCAACTATTACATACTTCAGAGCTGGCCCAAAATTCACAACGCCTTCGGTTCAAACCATAAAAAAACCATAAAACACGTAGTTACGTTCTAGCTGCGGGTCCATTTCTTATGTTATGTGTTGGCCTAGCTGAGGCGACCCCGAATCCCAAGTTTCGGCTCGATAGGTCATTTGGTGTCCGAGAAAAACCCTAATTGGTGCTGAAAATCCACTATTTTCCATGACTTGCTACGGGGTCCTTGAATGAGCTATCGGACAGAAACGTCGGGGTCTGTCTATATGGGCCGAGACGTTCGCAATGCACCTAGTCTTGCGACTCTGGGACATTTCTAAATGTCGTCATTTTCGTGATGCAAAAATGAATTGAAGTTATTGCAAATGTACGAGGCTGTTTCTCGGTCCGAGAACCTTCTAGAGCCACGTAACTCACCACGCACCATCGACGGGAGGTCTAGAACAGGTTTCTAAAGTTTCGGAACTCTAGGTCCGACGGTTCTTTTTTAGCTCCAACAAAGCTAACTATTGCAGCCACTGTGTGTCTCTACGCACCCCAATACGTCCCTCCTTCCAAGTTGTGTTTTAGTGTGATTTTTTTTTCCTTTGAATTTTTTTTGGAAAAATGACTGATTTACAGTTCATGGGGGTTGCCTAATCACATATATGAAGTTTTGGACAGATCTGACTTTTTTAACCCTTCGAAACAGCCCCTGAGACACCAATTATGGCACTTCCGGTTGGCACAGGAAGCTATAAATCAACACATGTCTTGATTGACATGGCCACTTACAGAATCCTGAGTTTTAAGTCTTTACGTTAAGAATTGACTGATCTACACAGGGTTGAATGCACCATGTCTATCAAACTGCAGGCAGGGTCTGGGTAAACACTTTTAGGGGCATTTTAACCACTTCCGGTTGGTCCAGGAAGCTTAGAATCAACACAGGTAGACCTCATAGTGGCCTGATGGACTGGTACCGAAGACAGGTTCATACGGCATTCATAACCCATATAGGCTTCAGGTTGAATTTTGTGGTGCAGGCTATGTATTCCTATGGGGAGAGATGACACTGTAATCTGTGAGATCAAAAAACCCTGTTTTACTGTGAAGGGTTAATGCCACACGGTCAAGGTTAGGCTTGTTCAGATCGGGAGGACCTTAGGAACATTCCTGTGGTGGAATTTTTCTTCTCACCCTAACGGTTCTCTCACTGTCACCCAAAAGCAAATGACATTGTGGTGCAGGCTTCATTTTGGGCCTACTATTCTAATGGTCGCTGCGCCTAGACCGAGCGAGCTACGGTCAAGCGGGATAGCTCGTTGAACTCAGCACAGTCTGGAGACTATGGTGATGCCATTTTTTTGTTGATTTCAGAATGCCATTTTGGTGATGGTCCCTCTCTGTTTAAACATATTGCAAATGTACAAGAGTCAACTAGCAAGTCAGTGTCCATCAGTCAATTAGATGTCATTATGACACCAAATGGATATGAATTGACACCAAACCCACTTTTTCCTACTCATTTAGTAGCCAACTATCACATATGTCAGAGCAGGCCCATAATTCACAGCGCCTTCAGTTGAAAACATAATAAAAAGGTAAAACACATAGTTACGTTCTAGCTGCGGGTCCAGTTCAGACATTATGCGAAGGCCTATGTGAGGCGACCCCGAATCCCGAGTTTCGGCTCGATAGGTCATTTGGTGTCCGAGAAAAACCCTAATTGGTGCTGAAAATCCACTTATTTCCATGCCTTGCTACGGGGTCCTTGAACAAGCTATCGGACAGAAATGATTCTGGGTCATCTCAATCGCTCGTTTGGGTTGATTTCAGAATGTCGCTTTTGGTGATGTTTTTTCACTATAGAATCATATTGCAAATGTACAAGAGTCAAGTGGACAAGAGTCCATCAGTTAATTAGATATCATTCTGACCACCAAACTGATACAAACTGACACCAAACCCACTTTTTCCAACTCGTTTAGTAGCCAACTATTACATACTTCAGAGCTGGCCCAAAATTCACAACGCCTTCGGTTCAAACCATAAAAAAACCATAAAACACGTAGTTACGTTCTAGCTGCGGGTCCATTTCTTATGTTATGTGTTGGCCTAGCTGAGGCGACCCCGAATCCCAAGTTTCGGCTCGATAGGTCATTTGGTGTCCGAGAAAAACCCTAATTGGTGCTGAAAATCCACTATTTTCCATGACTTGCTACGGGGTCCTTGAATGAGCTATCGGACAGAAACGTTGGGGTCTGTCTATATGGGCCGAGACGTTCGCAATGCACCTAGTCTTGCGACTCTGGGACATTTCTAAATGTCGTCATTTTCGTGATGCAAAAATGAATTGAAGTTATTGCAAATGTACGAGGCTGTTTCTCGGTCCGAGAACCTTCTAGAGCCACGTAACTCACCACGCACCATCGACGGGAGGTCTAGAACAGGTTTCTAAAGTTTCGGAACTCTAGGTCCGACGATTATTTTTTAGCTCCAACAAAGCTAACTATTGCAGCCACTGTCTGTCTCTACGCACCCCAATACGTCCCTCCTTCCAAGTTGTGTTTTAGTGTGATTTTTTTTTCCTTTGAATTTTTTTTGGAAAAATGACTGATTTACAGTTCATGGGGGTTGCCTAATCACATATATGAAGTTTTGGACAGATCTGACTTTTTTAACCCTTCGAAACAGCCCCTGAGACACCAATTATGGCACTTCCGGTTGGCACAGGAAGCTATAAATCAACACATGTCTTGATTGACATGGCCACTTACAGAATCCTGAGTTTTAAGTCTTTACGTTAAGAATTGACTGATCTACACAGGGTTGAATGCACCATGTCTATCAAACTGCAGGCAGGGTCTGGGTAAACACTTTTAGGGGCATTTTAACCACTTCCGGTTGGTCCAGGAAGCTTAGAATCAACACAGGTAGACCTCATAGTGGCCTGATGGACTGGTACCGAAGACAGGTTCATACGGCATTCATAACCCATATAGGCTTCAGGTTGAATTTTGTGGTGCAGGCTATGTATTCCTATGGGGAGAGATGACACTGTAATCTGTGAGATCAAAAAACCCTGTTTTACTGTGAAGGGTTAATGCCACACAGTCAAGGTTAGGCTTGTTCAGATCGGGAGGACCTTAGGAACATTCCTGTGGTGGAATTTTTCTTCTCACCCTAACGGTTCTCTCACTGTCACCCAAAAGCAAATGACATTGTGGTGCAGGCTTCATTTTGGGCCTACTATTCTAATGGTCGCTGCGCCTAGACCGAGCGAGCTACGGTCAAGCGGGATAGCTCGTTGAACTCAGCACAGTCTGGAGACTATGGTGATGCCATTTTTTTGTTGATTTCAGAATGCCATTTTGGTGATGGTCCCTCTCTGTTTAAACATATTGCAAATGTACAAAAGTCAACTAGCAAGTCAGTGTCCATCAGTCAATTAGATGTCATTATGACACCAAATGGATATGAATTGACACCAAACCCACTTTTTCCTACTCATTTAGTAGCCAACTATCACATATGTCAGAGCAGGCCCATAATTCACAGCGCCTTCAGTTGAAAACATAATAAAAAGGTAAAACACATAGTTACGTTCTAGCTGCGGGTCCAGTTCAGACATTATGCGAAGGCCTATGTGAGGCGACCCCGAATCCCGAGTTTCGGCTCGATAGGTCATTTGGTGTCCGAGAAAAACCCTAATTGGTGCTGAAAATCCACTTATTTCCATGCCTTGCTACGGGGTCCTTGAACAAGCTATCGGACAGAAATGATTCTGGGTCATCTCAATCGCTCGTTTGGGTTGATTTCAGAATGTCGCTTTTGGTGATGTTTTTTCACTATAGAATCATATTGCAAATGTACAAGAGTCAAGTGGACAAGAGTCCATCAGTTAATTAGATATCATTCTGACCACCAAACTGATACAAACTGACACCAAACCCACTTTTTCCAACTCGTTTAGTAGCCAACTACTACATACTTCAGAGCTGGCCCAAAATTCACAATGCCTTCGGTTCAAACCATAAAAAAACCATAAAACACGTAGTTACGTTCTAGCTGCGGGTCCATTTCTTATGTTATGTGTTGGCCTAGCTGAGGCGACCCCGAATCCCAAGTTTCGGCTCGATAGGTCATTTGGTGTCCGAGAAAAACCCTAATTGGTGCTGAAAATCCACTATTTTCCATGACTTGCTACGGGGTCCTTGAATGAGCTATCGGACAGAAACGTTGGGGTCTGTCTGTATGGGCCGAGACGTTCGCAATGCACCTAGTCTTGCGACTCTGGGACATTTCTAAATGTCGTCATTTTCGTGATGCAAAAATGAATTGAAGTTATTGCAAATGTACGAGGCTGTTTCTCGGTCCGAGAACCTTCTAGAGCCACGTAACTCACCACGCACCATCGACGGGAGGTCTAGAACAGGTTTCTAAAGTTTCGGAACTCTAGGTCCGACGGTTCTTTTTTAGCTCCAACAAAGCTAACTATTGCAGCCACTGTCTGTCTCTACGCACCCCAATACGTCCCTCCTTCCAAGTTGTGTTTTAGTGTGATTTTTTTTTCCTTTGAATTTTTTTTGGAAAAATGACTGATTTACAGTTCATGGGGGTTGCCTAATCACATATATGACGTTTTGGACAGATCTGACTTTTTTAACCCTTCGAAACAGCCCCTGAGACACCAATTATGGCACTTCCGGTTGGCACAGGAAGCTATAAATCAACACATGTCTTGATTGACATGGCCACTTACAGAATCCTGAGTTTTAAGTCTTTACGTTAAGAATTGACTGATCTACACAGGGTTGAATGCACCATGTCTATCAAACTGCAGGCAGGGTCTGGGTAAACACTTTTAGGGGCATTTTAACCACTTCCGGTTGGTTCAGGAAGCTTAGAATCAACACAGGTAGACCTCATAGTGGCCTGATGGACTGGTACCGAAGACAGGTTCATACGGCATTCATAACCCATATAGGCTTCAGGTTGAATTTTGTGGTGCAGGCTATGTATTCCTATGGGGAGAGATGACACTGTAATCTGTGAGATCAAAAAACCCTGTTTTACTGTGAAGGGTTAATGCCACACGGTCAAGGTTAGGCTTGTTCAGATCGGGAGGACCTTAGGAACATTCCTGTGGTGGAATTTTTCTTCTCACCCTAACGGTTCTCTCACTGTCACCCAAAAGCAAATGACATTGTGGTGCAGGCTTCATTTTGGGCCTACTATTCTAATGGTCGCTGCGCCTAGACCGAGCGAGCTACGGTCAAGCGGGATAGCTCGTTGAACTCAGCACAGTCTGGAGACTATGGTGATGCCATTTTTTTGTTGATTTCAGAATGCCATTTTGGTGATGGTCCCTCTCTGTTTAAACATATTGCAAATGTACAAAAGTCAACTAGCAAGTCAGTGTCCATCAGTCAATTAGATGTCATTATGACACCAAATGGATATGAATTGACACCAAACCCACTTTTTCCTACTCATTTAGTAGCCAACTATCACATATGTCAGAGCAGGCCCATAATTCACAGCGCCTTCAGTTGAAAACATAATAAAAAGGTAAAACACATAGTTACGTTCTAGCTGCGGGTCCAGTTCAGACATTATGCGAAGGCCTATGTGAGGCGACCCCGAATCCCGAGTTTCGGCTCGATAGGTCATTTGGTGTCCGAGAAAAACCCTAATTGGTGCTGAAAATCCACTTATTTCCATGCCTTGCTACGGGGTCCTTGAACAAGCTATCGGACAGAAATGATTCTGGGTCATCTCAATCGCTCGTTTGGGTTGATTTCAGAATGTCGCTTTTGGTGATGTTTTTTCACTATAGAATCATATTGCAAATGTACAAGAGTCAAGTGGACAAGAGTCCATCAGTTAATTAGATATCATTCTGACCACCAAACTGATACAAACTGACACCAAACCCACTTTTTCCAACTCGTTTAGTAGCCAACTATTACATACTTCAGAGCTGGCCCAAAATTCACAACGCCTTCGGTTCAAACCATAAAAAAACCATAAAACACGTAGTTACGTTCTAGCTGCGGGTCCATTTCTTATGTTATGTGTTGGCCTAGCTGAGGCGACCCCGAATCCCAAGTTTCGGCTCGATAGGTCATTTGGTGTCCGAGAAAAACCCTAATTGGTGCTGAAAATCCACTATTTTCCATGACTTGCTACGGGGTCCTTGAATGAGCTATCGGACAGAAACGTTGGGGTCTTAGAATCAACACAGGTAGACCTCATAGTGTCCTGATGGACTGGTACCGAAGACAGGTTCATACGGCATTCATAACCCATATAGGCTTCAGGTTGAATTTTGTGGTGCAGGCAATGTATTCCTATGGGGAGAGATGACACTGTAATCTGTGAGATCAAAAAACCCTGTTTTACTGTGAAGGGTTAATGCCACACGGTCAAGGTTAGGCTTGTTCAGATCGGGAGGACCTTAGGAACATTCCTATGGTGGAATTTTTCTTCTCACCCTAACGGTTCTCTCACTGTCACCCAAAAGCAAATGACATTGTGGTGCAGGCTTCATTTTGGGCCTACTATTCTAATGGTGGCTGCGCCTAGACCGAGCGAGCTACGGTCAAGCGGGATAGCTCGTTATACTCAGCACAGTCTGGAGACTATGGTGATGCCATTTTTTTGTTGATTTCAGAATGCCATTTTGGTGATGGTCCCTCTCTGTTTAAACATATTGCAAATGTACAAAAGTCAACTAGCAAGTCAGTGTCCATCAGTCAATTAGATGTCATTATGACACCAAATGGATATGAATTGACACCAAACCCACTTTTTCCTACTCATTTAGTAGCCAACTATCACATATGTCAGAGCAGGCCCATAATTCACAGCGCCTTCAGTTGAAAACATAATAAAAAGGTAAAACACATAGTTACGTTCTAGCTGCGGGTCCAGTTCAGACATTATGCGAAGGCCTATGTGAGGCGACCCCGAATCCCGAGTTTCGGCTCGATAGGTCATTTGGTGTCCGAGAAAAACCCTAATTGGTGCTGAAAATCCACTTATTTCCATGCCTTGCTACGGGGTCCTTGAACAAGCTATCGGACAGAAATGATTCTGGGTCATCTCAATCGCTCGTTTGGGTTGATTTCAGAATGTCGCTTTTGGTGATGTTTTTTCACTATAGAATCATATTGCAAATGTACAAGAGTCAAGTGGACAAGAGTCCATCAGTTAATTAGATATCATTCTGACCACCAAACTGATACAAACTGACACCAAACCCACTTTTTCCAACTCGTTTAGTAGCCAACTATTACATACTTCAGAGCTGGCCCAAAATTCACAACGCCTTCGGTTCAAACCATAAAAAAACCATAAAACACGTAGTTACGTTCTAGCTGCGGGTCCATTTCTTATGTTATGTGTTGGCCTAGCTGAGGCGACCCCGAATCCCAAGTTTCGGCTCGATAGGTCATTTGGTGTCCGAGAAAAACCCTAATTGGTGCTGAAAATCCACTATTTTCCATGACTTGCTACGGGGTCCTTGAATGAGCTATCGGACAGAAACGTTGGGGTCTTAGAATCAACACAGGTAGACCTCATAGTGTCCTGATGGACTGGTACCGAAGACAGGTTCATACGGCATTCATAACCCATATAGGCTTCAGGTTGAATTTTGTGGTGCAGGCAATGTATTCCTATGGGGAGAGATGACACTGTAATCTGTGAGATCAAAAAACCCTGTTTTACTGTGAAGGGTTAATGCCACACGGTCAAGGTTAGGCTTGTTCAGATCGGGAGGACCTTAGGAACATTCCTATGGTGGAATTTTTCTTCTCACCCTAACGGTTCTCTCACTGTCACCCAAAAGCAAATGACATTGTGGTGCAGGCTTCATTTTGGGCCTACTATTCTAATGGTGGCTGCGCCTAGACCGAGCGAGCTACGGTCAAGCGGGATAGCTCGTTATACTCAGCACAGTCTGGAGACTATGGTGATGCCATTTTTTTGTTGATTTCAGAATGCCATTTTGGTGATGGTCCCTCTCCGTTTAAACATATTGCAAATGTACAAAAGTCAACTAGCAAGTCAGTGTCCATCAGTCAATTAGATGTCATTATGACACCAAACGGATATCAATTGACACCAAACCCACTTTTTCCTACTCATTTAGTAGCCAACTATCACATATGTCAGAGCAGGCCCATAATTCACAGCGCCTTCAGTTGAAAACATAATAAAAAGGTAAAACACATAGTTACGTTCTAGCTGCGGGTCCAGTTCAGACATTATGCGAAGGCCTATGTGAGGCGACCCCGAATCCCGAGTTTCGGCTCGATAGGTAATTTGGTGTCCGAGAAAAACCCTAATTGGTGCTGAAAATCCACTTATTTCCATGCCTTGCTACGGGGTCCTTGAACAAGCTATCGGACAGAAATGATTCTGGGTCATCTCAATCGCTCGTTTGGGTTGATTTCAGAATGTCGCTTTTGGTGATGTTTTTTCACTATAGAATCATATTGCAAATGTACAAGAGTCAAGTGGACAAGAGTCCATCAGTCAATTAGATATCATTCTGACCACCAAACTGATACAAACTGACACCAAACCCACTTTTTCCAACTCGTTTAGTAGCCAACTATTACATACTTCAGAGCTGGCCCAAAATTCACAACGCCTTCGGTTCAAACCATAAAAAAACCATAAAACACGTAGTTACGTTCTAGCTGCGGGTCCATTTCTTATGTTATGTGTTGGCCTAGCTGAGGCGACCCCGAATCCCAAGTTTCGGCTCGATAGGTCATTTGGTGTCCGAGAAAAACCCTAATTGGTGCTGAAAATCCACTATTTTCCATGACTTGCTACGCGGTCCTTGAATGAGCTATCGGACAGAAACGTTGGGGTCTTAGAATCAACACAGGTAGACCTCATAGTGGCCTGATGGACTGGTACCGAAGACAGGTTCATACGACATTCATAACCCATATAGGCTTCAGGTTGAATTTTGTGGTGCAGGCTATGTATTCCTATGGGGAGAGATGACACTGTAATCTGTGAGATCAAAAAACCCTGTTTTACTGTGAAGGGTTAATGCCACACGGTCAAGGTTAGGCTTGTTCAGATCGGGAGGACCTTAGGAACATTCCTGTGGTGGAATTTTTCTTCTCACCCTAACGGTTCTCTCACTGTCACCCAAAAGCAAATTACATTGTGGTGCAGGCTTCATTTTGGGCCTACTATTCTAATGGTCGCTGCGCCTAGACCGAGCGAGCTACGGTCAAGCGGGATAGCTCGTTGAACTCAGCACAGTCTGGAGACTATGGTGATGCCATTTTTTTGTTGATTTCAGAATGCCATTTTGGTGATGGTCCCTCTCTGTTTAAACATATTGCAAATGTACAAAAGTCAACTAGCAAGTCAGTGTCCATCAGTCAATTAGATGTCATTATGACACCAAATGGATATGAATTGACACCAAACCCACTTTTTCCTACTCATTTAGTAGCCAACTATCACATATGTCAGAGCAGGCCCATAATTCACAGCGCCTTCAGTTGAAAACATAATAAAAAGGTAAAACACATAGTTACGTTCTAGCTGCGGGTCCAGTTCAGACATTATGCGAAGGCCTATGTGAGGCGACCCCGAATCCCGAGTTTCGGCTCGATAGGTCATTTGGTGTCCGAGAAAAACCCTAATTGGTGCTGAAAATCCACTTATTTCCATGCCTTGCTACGGGGTCCTTGAACAAGCTATCGGACAGAAATGATTCTGGGTCATCTCAATCGCTCGTTTGGGTTGATTTCAGAATGTCGCTTTTGGTGATGTTTTTTCACTATAGAATCATATTGCAAATGTACAAGAGTCAAGTGGACAAGAGTCCATCAGTCAATTAGATATCATTCTGACCACCAAACTGATACAAACTGACACCAAACCCACTTTTTCCAACTCGTTTAGTAGCCAACTATTACATACTTCAGAGCTGGCCCAAAATTCACAACGCCTTCGGTTCAAACCATAAAAAAACCATAAAACACGTAGTTACGTTCTAGCTGCGGGTCCATTTCTTATGTTATGTGTTGGCCTAGCTGAGGCGACCCCGAATCCCAAGTTTCGGCTCGATAGGTCATTTGGTGTCCGAGAAAAACCCTAATTGGTGCTGAAAATCCACTATTTTCCATGACTTGCTACGCGGTCCTTGAATGAGCTATCGGACAGAAACGTTGGGGTCTTAGAATCAACACAGGTAGACCTCATAGTGGCCTGATGGACTGGTACCGAAGACAGGTTCATACGACATTCATAACCCATATAGGCTTCAGGTTGAATTTTGTGGTGCAGGCTATGTATTCCTATGGGGAGAGATGACACTGTAATCTGTGAGATCAAAAAACCCTGTTTTACTGTGAAGGGTTAATGCCACACGGTCAAGGTTAGGCTTGTTCAGATCGGGAGGACCTTAGGAACATTCCTGTGGTGGAATTTTTCTTCTCACCCTAACGGTTCTCTCACTGTCACCCAAAAGCAAATTACATTGTGGTGCAGGCTTCATTTTGGGCCTACTATTCTAATGGTCGCTGCGCCTAGACCGAGCGAGCTACGGTCAAGCGGGATAGCTCGTTGAACTCAGCACAGTCTGGAGACTATGGTGATGCCATTTTTTTGTTGATTTCAGAATGCCATTTTGGTGATGGTCCCTCTCTGTTTAAACATATTGCAAATGTACAAAAGTCAACTAGCAAGTCAGTGTCCATCAGTCAATTAGATGTCATTATGACACCAAATGGATATGAATTGACACCAAACCCACTTTTTCCTACTCATTTAGTAGCCAACTATCACATATGTCAGAGCAGGCCCATAATTCACAGCGCCTTCAGTTGAAAACATAATAAAAAGGTAAAACACATAGTTACGTTCTAGCTGCGGGTCCAGTTCAGACATTATGCGAAGGCCTATGTGAGGCGACCCCGAATCCCGAGTTTCGGCTCGATAGGTCATTTGGTGTCCGAGAAAAACCCTAATTGGTGCTGAAAATCCACTTATTTCCATGCCTTGCTACGGGGTCCTTGAACAAGCTATCGGACAGAAATGATTCTGGGTCATCTCAATCGCTCGTTTGGGTTGATTTCAGAATGTCGCTTTTGGTGATGTTTTTTCACTATAGAATCATATTGCAAATGTACAAGAGTCAAGTGGACAAGAGTCCATCAGTCAATTAGATATCATTCTGACCACCAAACTGATACAAACTGACACCAAACCCACTTTTTCCAACTCGTTTAGTAGCCAACTATTACATACTTCAGAGCTGGCCCAAAATTCACAACGCCTTCGGTTCAAACCATAAAAAAACCATAAAACACGTAGTTACGTTCTAGCTGCGGGTCCATTTCTTATGTTATGTGTTGGCCTAGCTGAGGCGACCCCGAATCCCAAGTTTCGGCTCGATAGGTCATTTGGTGTCCGAGAAAAACCCTAATTGGTGCTGAAAATCCACTATTTTCCATGACTTGCTACGGGGTCCTTGAATGAGCTATCGGACAGAAACGTTGGGGTCTGTCTATATGGGCCGAGACGTTCGCAATGCACCTAGTCTTGCGACTCTGGGACATTTCTAAATGTCGTCATTTTCGTGATGCAAAAATGAATTGAAGTTATTGCAAATGTACGAGGCTGTTTCTCGGTCCGAGAACCTTCTAGAGCCACGTAACTCACCACGCACCATCGACGGGAGGTCTAGAACAGGTTTCTAAAGTTTCGGAACTCTAGGTCCGACGGTTCTTTTTTAGCTCCAACAAAGCTAACTATTGCAGCCACTGTCTGTCTCTACGCACCCCAATACGTCCCTCCTTCCAAGTTGTGTTTTAGTGTGATTTTTTTTTCCTTTGAATTTTTTTTGGAAAAATGACTGATTTACAGTTCATGGGGGTTGCCTAATCACATATATGACGTTTTGGACAGATCTGACTTTTTTAACCCTTCGAAACAGCCCCTGAGACACCAATTATGGCACTTCCGGTTGGCACAGGAAGCTATAAATCAACACATGTCTTGATTGACATGGCCACTTACAGAATCCTGAGTTTTAAGTCTTTACGTTAAGAATTGACTGATCTACACAGGGTTGAATGCACCATGTCTATCAAACTGCAGGCAGGGTCTGGGTAAACACTTTTAGGGGCATTTTAACCACTTCCGGTTGGTTCAGGAAGCTTAGAATCAACACAGGTAGACCTCATAGTGGCCTGATGGACTGGTACCGAAGACAGGTTCATACGGCATTCATAACCCATATAGGCTTCAGGTTGAATTTTGTGGTGCAGGCTATGTATTCCTATGGGGAGAGATGACACTGTAATCTGTGAGATCAAAAAACCCTGTTTTACTGTGAAGGGTTAATGCCACACGGTCAAGGTTAGGCTTGTTCAGATCGGGAGGACCTTAGGAACATTCCTGTGGTGGAATTTTTCTTCTCACCCTAACGGTTCTCTCACTGTCACCCAAAAGCAAATGACATTGTGGTGCAGGCTTCATTTTGGGCCTACTATTCTAATGGTCGCTGCGCCTAGACCGAGCGAGCTACGGTCAAGCGGGATAGCTCGTTGAACTCAGCACAGTCTGGAGACTATGGTGATGCCATTTTTTTGTTGATTTCAGAATGCCATTTTGGTGATGGTCCCTCTCTGTTTAAACATATTGCAAATGTACAAAAGTCAACTAGCAAGTCAGTGTCCATCAGTCAATTAGATGTCATTATGACACCAAATGGATATGAATTGACACCAAACCCACTTTTTCCTACTCATTTAGTAGCCAACTATCACATATGTCAGAGCAGGCCCATAATTCACAGCGCCTTCAGTTGAAAACATAATAAAAAGGTAAAACACATAGTTACGTTCTAGCTGCGGGTCCAGTTCAGACATTATGCGAAGGCCTATGTGAGGCGACCCCGAATCCCGAGTTTCGACTCGATAGGTCATTTGGTGTCCGAGAAAAACCCTAATTGGTGCTGAAAATCCACTTATTTCCATGCCTTGCTACGGGGTCCTTGAACAAGCTATCGGACAGAAATGATTCTGGGTCATCTCAATCGCTCGTTTGGGTTGATTTCAGAATGTCGCTTTTGGTGATGTTTTTTCACTATAGAATCATATTGCAAATGTACAAGAGTCAAGTGGACAAGAGTCCATCAGTCAATTAGATATCATTCTGACCACCAAACTGATACAAACTGACACCAAACCCACTTTTCCAACTCGTTTAGTAGCCAACTATTACATACTTCAGAGCTGGCCCAAAATTCACAACGCCTTCGGTTCAAACCATAAAAAAACCATAAAACACGTAGTTACGTTCTAGCTGCGGGTCCATTTCTTATGTTATGTGTTGGCCTAGCTGAGGCGACCCCGAATCCCAAGTTTCGGCTCGATAGGTCATTTGGTGTCCGAGAAAAACCCTAATTGGTGCTGAAAATCCACTATTTTCCATGACTTGCTACGGGGTCCTTGAATGAGCTATCGGACAGAAACGTCGGGGTCTGTCTATATGGGCCGAGACGTTCGCAATGCACCTAGTCTTGCGACTCTGGGACATTTCTAAATGTCGTCATTTTCGTGATGCAAAAATGAATTGAAGTTATTGCAAATGTACGAGGCTGTTTCTCGGTCCGAGAACCTTCTAGAGCCACGTAACTCACCACGCACCATCGACGGGAGGTCTAGAACAGGTTTCTAAAGTTTCGGAACTCTAGGTCCGACGGTTCTTTTTTAGCTCCAACAAAGCTAACTATTGCAGCCACTGTGTGTCTCTACGCACCCCAATACGTCCCTCCTTCCAAGTTGTGTTTTAGTGTGATTTTTTTTTCCTTTTAATTTTTTTTGGAAAAATGACTGATTTACAGTTCATGGGGGTTGCCTAATCACATATATGAAGTTTTGGACAGATCTGACTTTTTTAACCCTTCGAAACAGCCCCTGAGACACCAATTATGGCACTTCCGGTTGGCACAGGAAGCTATAAATCAACACATGTCTTGATTGACATGGCCACTTACAGAATCCTGAGTTTTAAGTCTTTACGTTAAGAATTGACTGATCTACACAGGGTTGAATGCACCATGTCTATCAAACTGCAGGCAGGGTCTGGGTAAACACTTTTAGGGGCATTTTAACCACTTCCGGTTGGTCCAGGAAGCTTAGAATCAACACAGGTAGACCTCATAGTGGCCTGATGGACTGGTACCGAAGACAGGTTCATACGGCATTCATAACCCATATAGGCTTCAGGTTGAATTTTGTGGTGCAGGCTATGTATTCCTATGGGGAGAGATGACACTGTAATCTGTGAGATCAAAAAACCCTGTTTTACTGTGAAGGGTTAATGCCACACGGTCAAGGTTAGGCTTGTTCAGATCGGGAGGACCTTAGGAACATTCCTGTGGTGGAATTTTTCTTCTCACCCTAACGGTTCTCTCACTGTCACCCAAAAGCAAATGACATTGTGGTGCAGGCTTCATTTTGGGCCTACTATTCTAATGGTGGCTGCGCCTAGACCGAGCGAGCTACGGTCAAGCGGGATAGCTCGTTATACTCAGCACAGTCTGGAGACTATGGTGATGCCATTTTTTTGTTGATTTCAGAATGCCATTTTGGTGATGGTCCCTCTCCGTTTAAACATATTGCAAATGTACAAAAGTCAACTAGCAAGTCAGTGTCCATCAGTCAATTAGATGTCATTATGACACCAAACGGATATCAATTGACACCAAACCCACTTTTTCCTACTCATTTAGTAGCCAACTATCACATATGTCAGAGCAGGCCCATAATTCACAGCGCCTTCAGTTGAAAACATAATAAAAAGGTAAAACACATAGTTACGTTCTAGCTGCGGGTCCAGTTCAGACATTATGCGAAGGCCTATGTGAGGCGACCCCGAATCCCGAGTTTCGGCTCGATAGGTAATTTGGTGTCCGAGAAAAACCCTAATTGGTGCTGAAAATCCACTTATTTCCATGCCTTGCTACGGGGTCCTTGAACAAGCTATCGGACAGAAATGATTCTGGGTCATCTCAATCGCTCGTTTGGGTTGATTTCAGAATGTCGCTTTTGGTGATGTTTTTTCACTATAGAATCATATTGCAAATGTACAAGAGTCAAGTGGACAAGAGTCCATCAGTCAATTAGATATCATTCTGACCACCAAACTGATACAAACTGACACCAAACCCACTTTTTCCAACTCGTTTAGTAGCCAACTATTACATACTTCAGAGCTGGCCCAAAATTCACAACGCCTTCGGTTCAAACCATAAAAAAACCATAAAACACGTAGTTACGTTCTAGCTGCGGGTCCATTTCTTATGTTATGTGTTGGCCTAGCTGAGGCGACCCCGAATCCCAAGTTTCGGCTCGATAGGTCATTTGGTGTCCGAGAAAAACCCTAATTGGTGCTGAAAATCCACTATTTTCCATGACTTGCTACGGGGTCCTTGAATGAGCTATCGGACAGAAACGTTGGGCTCTTAGAATCAACACAGGTAGACCTCATAGTGGCCTGATGGACTGGTACCGAAGACAGGTTCATACGGCATTCATAACCCATATAGGCTTCAGGTTGAATTTTGTGGTGCAGGCTATGTATTCCTATGGGGAGAGATGACACTGTAATCTGTGAGATCAAAAAACCCTGTTTTACTGTGAAGGGTTAATGCCACACGGTCAAGGTTAGGCTTGTTCAGATCGGGAGGACCTTAGGAACATTCCTGTGGTGGAATTTTTCTTCTCACCCTAACGGTTCTCTCACTGTCACCCAAAAGCAAATGACATTGTGGTGCAGGCTTCATTTTGGGCCTACTATTCTAATGGTGGCTGCGCCTAGACCGAGCGAGCTACGGTCAAGCGGGATAGCTCGTTATACTCAGCACAGTCTGGAGACTATGGTGATGCCATTTTTTTGTTGATTTCAGAATGCCATTTTGGTGATGGTCCCTCTCCGTTTAAACATATTGCAAATGTACAAAAGTCAACTAGCAAGTCAGTGTCCATCAGTCAATTAGATGTCATTATGACACCAAACGGATATCAATTGACACCAAACCCACTTTTTCCTACTCATTTAGTAGCCAACTATCACATATGTCAGAGCAGGCCCATAATTCACAGCGCCTTCAGTTGAAAACATAATAAAAAGGTAAAACACATAGTTACGTTCTAGCTGCGGGTCCAGTTCAGACATTATGCGAAGGCCTATGTGAGGCGACCCCGAATCCCGAGTTTCGGCTCGATAGGTAATTTGGTGTCCGAGAAAAACCCTAATTGGTGCTGAAAATCCACTTATTTCCATGCCTTGCTACGGGGTCCTTGAACAAGCTATCGGACAGAAATGATTCTGGGTCATCTCAATCGCTCGTTTGGGTTGATTTCAGAATGTCGCTTTTGGTGATGTTTTTTCACTATAGAATCATATTGCAAATGTACAAGAGTCAAGTGGACAAGAGTCCATCAGTCAATTAGATATCATTCTGACCACCAAACTGATACAAACTGACACCAAACCCACTTTTTCCAACTCGTTTAGTAGCCAACTATTACATACTTCAGAGCTGGCCCAAAATTCACAACGCCTTCGGTTCAAACCATAAAAAAACCATAAAACACGTAGTTACGTTCTAGCTGCGGATCCATTTCTTATGTTATGTGTTGGCCTAGCTGAGGCGACCCCGAATCCCAAGTTTCGGCTCGATAGGTCATTTGGTGTCCGAGAAAAACCCTAATTGGTGCTGAAAATCCACTATTTTCCATGACTTGCTACGGGGTCCTTGAATGAGCTATCGGACAGAAACGTTGGGGTCTGTCTATATGGGCCGAGACGTTCGCAATGCACCTAGTCTTGCGACTCTGGGACATTTCTAAATGTCGTCATTTTCGTGATGCAAAAATGAATTGAAGTTAATGCAAATGTACGAGGCTGTTTCTCGGTCCGAGAACCTTCTAGAGCCACGTAACTCACCACGCACCATCGACGGGAGGTCTAGAACAGGTTTCTAAAGTTTCGGAACTCTAGGTCCGACGGTTCTTTTTTAGCTCCAACAAAGCTAACTATTGCAGCCACTGTCTGTCTCTACGCACCCCAATACGTCCCTCCTTCCAAGTTGTGTTTTAGTGTGATTTTTTTTTCCTTTTAATTTTTTTTGGAAAAATGACTGATTTACAGTTCATGGGGGTTGCCTAATCACATATATGAAGTTTTGGACAGATCTGACTTTTTTAACCCTTCGAAACAGCCCCGGAGACACCAATTATGGCACTTCCGGTTGGCACAGGAAGCTATAAATCAACACATGTCTTGATTGACATGGCCACTTACAGAATCCTGAGTTTTAAGTCTTTACGTTAAGAATTGACTGATCTACACAGGGTTGAATGCACCATGTCTATCAAACTGCAGGCAGGGTCTGGGTAAACACTTTTAGGGGCATTTTAACCACTTCCGGTTGGTCCAGGAAGCTTAGAATCAACACAGGTAGACCTCATAGTGGCCTGATGGACTGGTACCGAAGACAGGTTCATACGGCATTCATAACCCATATAGGCTTCAGGTTGAATTTTGTGGTGCAGGCTATGTATTCCTATGGGGAGAGATGACACTGTAATCTGTGAGATCAAAAAACCCTGTTTTACTGTGAAGGGTTAATGCCACACGGTCAAGGTTAGGCTTGTTCAGATCGGGAGGACCTTAGGAACATTCCTGTGGTGGAATTTTTCTTCTCACCCTAACGGTTCTCTCACTGTCACCCAAAAGCAAATGACATTGTGGTGCAGGCTTCATTTTGGGCCTACTATTCTAATGGTCGCTGCGCCTAGACCGAGCGAGCTAAGGTCAAGCGGGATAGCTCGTTGAACTCAGCACAGTCTGGAGACTATGGTGATGCCATTTTTTTGTTGATTTCAGAATGCCATTTTGGTGATGGTCCCTCTCTGTTTAAACATATTGCAAATGTACAAAAGTCAACTAGCAAGTCAGTGTCCATCAGTCAATTAGATGTCATTATGACACCAAATGGATATGAATTGACACCAAACCCACTTTTTCCTACTCATTTAGTAGCCAACTATCACATATGTCAGAGCAGGCCCATAATTCACAGCGCCTTCAGTTGAAAACATAATAAAAAGGTAAAACACATAGTTACGTTCTAGCTGCGGGTCCAGTTCAGACATTATGCGAAGGCCTATGTGAGGCGACCCCGAATCCCGAGTTTCGGCTCGATAGGTAATTTGGTGTCCGAGAAAAACCCTAATTGGTGCTGAAAATCCACTTATTTCCATGCCTTGCTACGGGGTCCTTGAACAAGCTATCGGACAGAAATGATTCTGGGTCATCTCAATCGCTCGTTTGGGTTGATTTCAGAATGTCGCTTTTGGTGATGTTTTTTCACTATAGAATCATATTGCAAATGTACAAGAGTCAAGTGGACAAGAGTCCATCAGTCAATTAGATATCATTCTGACCACCAAACTGATACAAACTGACACCAAACCCACTTTTTCCAACTCGTTTAGTAGCCAACTATTACATACTTCAGAGCTGGCCCAAAATTCACAACGCCTTCGGTTCAAACCATAAAAAAACCATAAAACACGTAGTTACGTTCTAGCTGCGGGTCCATTTCTTATGTTATGTGTTGGCCTAGCTGAGGCGACCCCGAATCCCAAGTTTCGGCTCGATAGGTCATTTGGTGTCCGAGAAAAACCCTAATTGGTGCTGAAAATCCACTATTTTCCATGACTTGCTACGCGGTCCTTGAATGAGCTATCGGACAGAAACGTTGGGGTCTTAGAATCAACACAGGTAGACCTCATAGTGGCCTGATGGACTGGTACCGAAGACAGGTTCATACGACATTCATAACCCATATAGGCTTCAGGTTGAATTTTGTGGTGCAGGCTATGTATTCCTATGGGGAGAGATGACACTGTAATCTGTGAGATCAAAAAACCCTGTTTTACTGTGAAGGGTTAATGCCACACGGTCAAGGTTAGGCTTGTTCAGATCGGGAGGACCTTAGGAACATTCCTGTGGTGGAATTTTTCTTCTCACCCTAACGGTTCTCTCACTGTCACCCAAAAGCAAATTACATTGTGGTGCAGGCTTCATTTTGGGCCTACTATTCTAATGGTCGCTGCGCCTAGACCGAGCGAGCTACGGTCAAGCGGGATAGCTCGTTGAACTCAGCACAGTCTGGAGACTATGGTGATGCCATTTTTTTGTTGATTTCAGAATGCCATTTTGGTGATGGTCCCTCTCTGTTTAAACATATTGCAAATGTACAAAAGTCAACTAGCAAGTCAGTGTCCATCAGTCAATTAGATGTCATTATGACACCAAATGGATATGAATTGACACCAAACCCACTTTTTCCTACTCATTTAGTAGCCAACTATCACATATGTCAGAGCAGGCCCATAATTCACAGCGCCTTCAGTTGAAAACATAATAAAAAGGTAAAACACATAGTTACGTTCTAGCTGCGGGTCCAGTTCAGACATTATGCGAAGGCCTATGTGAGGCGACCCCGAATCCCGAGTTTCGGCTCGATAGGTCATTTGGTGTCCGAGAAAAACCCTAATTGGTGCTGAAAATCCACTTATTTCCATGCCTTGCTACGGGGTCCTTGAACAAGCTATCGGACAGAAATGATTCTGGGTCATCTCAATCGCTCGTTTGGGTTGATTTCAGAATGTCGCTTTTGGTGATGTTTTTTCACTATAGAATCATATTGCAAATGTACAAGAGTCAAGTGGACAAGAGTCCATCAGTCAATTAGATATCATTCTGACCACCAAACTGATACAAACTGACACCAAACCCACTTTTTCCAACTCGTTTAGTAGCCAACTATTACATACTTCAGAGCTGGCCCAAAATTCACAACGCCTTCGGTTCAAACCATAAAAAAACCATAAAACACGTAGTTACGTTCTAGCTGCGGGTCCATTTCTTATGTTATGTGTTGGCCTAGCTGAGGCGACCCCGAATCCCAAGTTTCGGCTCGATAGGTCATTTGGTGTCCGAGAAAAACCCTAATTGGTGCTGAAAATCCACTATTTTCCATGACTTGCTACGGGGTCCTTGAATGAGCTATCGGACAGAAACGTTGGGGTCTGTCTATATGGGCCGAGACGTTCGCAATGCACCTAGTCTTGCGACTCTGGGACATTTCTAAATGTCGTCATTTTCGTGATGCAAAAATGAATTGAAGTTATTGCAAATGTACGAGGCTGTTTCTCGGTCCGAGAACCTTCTAGAGCCACGTAACTCACCACGCACCATCGACGGGAGGTCTAGAACAGGTTTCTAAAGTTTCGGAACTCTAGGTCCGACGGTTCTTTTTTAGCTCCAACAAAGCTAACTATTGCAGCCACTGTCTGTCTCTACGCACCCCAATACGTCCCTCCTTCCAAGTTGTGTTTTAGTGTGATTTTTTTTTCCTTTGAATTTTTTTTGGAAAAATGACTGATTTACAGTTCATGGGGGTTGCCTAATCACATATATGACGTTTTGGACAGATCTGACTTTTTTAACCCTTCGAAACAGCCCCTGAGACACCAATTATGGCACTTCCGGTTGGCACAGGAAGCTATAAATCAACACATGTCTTGATTGACATGGCCACTTACAGAATCCTGAGTTTTAAGTCTTTACGTTAAGAATTGACTGATCTACACAGGGTTGAATGCACCATGTCTATCAAACTGCAGGCAGGGTCTGGGTAAACACTTTTAGGGGCATTTTAACCACTTCCGGTTGGTTCAGGAAGCTTAGAATCAACACAGGTAGACCTCATAGTGGCCTGATGGACTGGTACCGAAGACAGGTTCATACGGCATTCATAACCCATATAGGCTTCAGGTTGAATTTTGTGGTGCAGGCTATGTATTCCTATGGGGAGAGATGACACTGTAATCTGTGAGATCAAAAAACCCTGTTTTACTGTGAAGGGTTAATGCCACACGGTCAAGGTTAGGCTTGTTCAGATCGGGAGGACCTTAGGAACATTCCTGTGGTGGAATTTTTCTTCTCACCCTAACGGTTCTCTCACTGTCACCCAAAAGCAAATGACATTGTGGTGCAGGCTTCATTTTGGGCCTACTATTCTAATGGTCGCTGCGCCTAGACCGAGCGAGCTACGGTCAAGCGGGATAGCTCGTTGAACTCAGCACAGTCTGGAGACTATGGTGATGCCATTTTTTTGTTGATTTCAGAATGCCATTTTGGTGATGGTCCCTCTCTGTTTAAACATATTGCAAATGTACAAAAGTCAACTAGCAAGTCAGTGTCCATCAGTCAATTAGATGTCATTATGACACCAAATGGATATGAATTGACACCAAACCCACTTTTTCCTACTCATTTAGTAGCCAACTATCACATATGTCAGAGCAGGCCCATAATTCACAGCGCCTTCAGTTGAAAACATAATAAAAAGGTAAAACACATAGTTACGTTCTAGCTGCGGGTCCAGTTCAGACATTATGCGAAGGCCTATGTGAGGCGACCCCGAATCCCGAGTTTCGACTCGATAGGTCATTTGGTGTCCGAGAAAAACCCTAATTGGTGCTGAAAATCCACTTATTTCCATGCCTTGCTACGGGGTCCTTGAACAAGCTATCGGACAGAAATGATTCTGGGTCATCTCAATCGCTCGTTTGGGTTGATTTCAGAATGTCGCTTTTGGTGATGTTTTTTCACTATAGAATCATATTGCAAATGTACAAGAGTCAAGTGGACAAGAGTCCATCAGTCAATTAGATATCATTCTGACCACCAAACTGATACAAACTGACACCAAACCCACTTTTCCAACTCGTTTAGTAGCCAACTATTACATACTTCAGAGCTGGCCCAAAATTCACAACGCCTTCGGTTCAAACCATAAAAAAACCATAAAACACGTAGTTACGTTCTAGCTGCGGGTCCATTTCTTATGTTATGTGTTGGCCTAGCTGAGGCGACCCCGAATCCCAAGTTTCGGCTCGATAGGTCATTTGGTGTCCGAGAAAAACCCTAATTGGTGCTGAAAATCCACTATTTTCCATGACTTGCTACGGGGTCCTTGAATGAGCTATCGGACAGAAACGTCGGGGTCTGTCTATATGGGCCGAGACGTTCGCAATGCACCTAGTCTTGCGACTCTGGGACATTTCTAAATGTCGTCATTTTCGTGATGCAAAAATGAATTGAAGTTATTGCAAATGTACGAGGCTGTTTCTCGGTCCGAGAACCTTCTAGAGCCACGTAACTCACCACGCACCATCGACGGGAGGTCTAGAACAGGTTTCTAAAGTTTCGGAACTCTAGGTCCGACGGTTCTTTTTTAGCTCCAACAAAGCTAACTATTGCAGCCACTGTGTGTCTCTACGCACCCCAATACGTCCCTCCTTCCAAGTTGTGTTTTAGTGTGATTTTTTTTTCCTTTTAATTTTTTTTGGAAAAATGACTGATTTACAGTTCATGGGGGTTGCCTAATCACATATATGAAGTTTTGGACAGATCTGACTTTTTTAACCCTTCGAAACAGCCCCTGAGACACCAATTATGGCACTTCCGGTTGGCACAGGAAGCTATAAATCAACACATGTCTTGATTGACATGGCCACTTACAGAATCCTGAGTTTTAAGTCTTTACGTTAAGAATTGACTGATCTACACAGGGTTGAATGCACCATGTCTATCAAACTGCAGGCAGGGTCTGGGTAAACACTTTTAGGGGCATTTTAACCACTTCCGGTTGGTCCAGGAAGCTTAGAATCAACACAGGTAGACCTCATAGTGGCCTGATGGACTGGTACCGAAGACAGGTTCATACGGCATTCATAACCCATATAGGCTTCAGGTTGAATTTTGTGGTGCAGGCTATGTATTCCTATGGGGAGAGATGACACTGTAATCTGTGAGATCAAAAAACCCTGTTTTACTGTGAAGGGTTAATGCCACACGGTCAAGGTTAGGCTTGTTCAGATCGGGAGGACCTTAGGAACATTCCTGTGGTGGAATTTTTCTTCTCACCCTAACGGTTCTCTCACTGTCACCCAAAAGCAAATGACATTGTGGTGCAGGCTTCATTTTGGGCCTACTATTCTAATGGTGGCTGCGCCTAGACCGAGCGAGCTACGGTCAAGCGGGATAGCTCGTTATACTCAGCACAGTCTGGAGACTATGGTGATGCCATTTTTTTGTTGATTTCAGAATGCCATTTTGGTGATGGTCCCTCTCCGTTTAAACATATTGCAAATGTACAAAAGTCAACTAGCAAGTCAGTGTCCATCAGTCAATTAGATGTCATTATGACACCAAACGGATATCAATTGACACCAAACCCACTTTTTCCTACTCATTTAGTAGCCAACTATCACATATGTCAGAGCAGGCCCATAATTCACAGCGCCTTCAGTTGAAAACATAATAAAAAGGTAAAACACATAGTTACGTTCTAGCTGCGGGTCCAGTTCAGACATTATGCGAAGGCCTATGTGAGGCGACCCCGAATCCCGAGTTTCGGCTCGATAGGTAATTTGGTGTCCGAGAAAAACCCTAATTGGTGCTGAAAATCCACTTATTTCCATGCCTTGCTACGGGGTCCTTGAACAAGCTATCGGACAGAAATGATTCTGGGTCATCTCAATCGCTCGTTTGGGTTGATTTCAGAATGTCGCTTTTGGTGATGTTTTTTCACTATAGAATCATATTGCAAATGTACAAGAGTCAAGTGGACAAGAGTCCATCAGTCAATTAGATATCATTCTGACCACCAAACTGATACAAACTGACACCAAACCCACTTTTTCCAACTCGTTTAGTAGCCAACTATTACATACTTCAGAGCTGGCCCAAAATTCACAACGCCTTCGGTTCAAACCATAAAAAAACCATAAAACACGTAGTTACGTTCTAGCTGCGGGTCCATTTCTTATGTTATGTGTTGGCCTAGCTGAGGCGACCCCGAATCCCAAGTTTCGGCTCGATAGGTCATTTGGTGTCCGAGAAAAACCCTAATTGGTGCTGAAAATCCACTATTTTCCATGACTTGCTACGGGGTCCTTGAATGAGCTATCGGACAGAAACGTTGGGGTCTTAGAATCAACACAGGTAGACCTCATAGTGGCCTGATGGACTGGTACCGAAGACAGGTTCATACGGCATTCATAACCCATATAGGCTTCAGGTTGAATTTTGTGGTGCAGGCTATGTATTCCTATGGGGAGAGATGACACTGTAATCTGTGAGATCAAAAAACCCTGTTTTACTGTGAAGGGTTAATGCCACACGGTCAAGGTTAGGCTTGTTCAGATCGGGAGGACCTTAGGAACATTCCTGTGGTGGAATTTTTCTTCTCACCCTAACGGTTCTCTCACTGTCACCCAAAAGCAAATGACATTGTGGTGCAGGCTTCATTTTGGGCCTACTATTCTAATGGTGGCTGCGCCTAGACCGAGCGAGCTACGGTCAAGCGGGATAGCTCGTTATACTCAGCACAGTCTGGAGACTATGGTGATGCCATTTTTTTGTTGATTTCAGAATGCCATTTTGGTGATGGTCCCTCTCCGTTTAAACATATTGCAAATGTACAAAAGTCAACTAGCAAGTCAGTGTCCATCAGTCAATTAGATGTCATTATGACACCAAACGGATATCAATTGACACCAAACCCACTTTTTCCTACTCATTTAGTAGCCAACTATCACATATGTCAGAGCAGGCCCATAATTCACAGCGCCTTCAGTTGAAAACATAATAAAAAGGTAAAACACATAGTTACGTTCTAGCTGCGGGTCCAGTTCAGACATTATGCGAAGGCCTATGTGAGGCGACCCCGAATCCCGAGTTTCGGCTCGATAGGTAATTTGGTGTCCGAGAAAAACCCTAATTGGTGCTGAAAATCCACTTATTTCCATGCCTTGCTACGGGGTCCTTGAACAAGCTATCGGACAGAAATGATTCTGGGTCATCTCAATCGCTCGTTTGGGTTGATTTCAGAATGTCGCTTTTGGTGATGTTTTTTCACTATAGAATCATATTGCAAATGTACAAGAGTCAAGTGGACAAGAGTCCATCAGTCAATTAGATATCATTCTGACCACCAAACTGATACAAACTGACACCAAACCCACTTTTTCCAACTCGTTTAGTAGCCAACTATTACATACTTCAGAGCTGGCCCAAAATTCACAACGCCTTCGGTTCAAACCATAAAAAAACCATAAAACACGTAGTTACGTTCTAGCTGCGGATCCATTTCTTATGTTATGTGTTGGCCTAGCTGAGGCGACCCCGAATCCCAAGTTTCGGCTCGATAGGTCATTTGGTGTCCGAGAAAAACCCTAATTGGTGCTGAAAATCCACTATTTTCCATGACTTGCTACGGGGTCCTTGAATGAGCTATCGGACAGAAACGTTGGGGTCTGTCTATATGGGCCGAGACGTTCGCAATGCACCTAGTCTTGCGACTCTGGGACATTTCTAAATGTCGTCATTTTCGTGATGCAAAAATGAATTGAAGTTAATGCAAATGTACGAGGCTGTTTCTCGGTCCGAGAACCTTCTAGAGCCACGTAACTCACCACGCACCATCGACGGGAGGTCTAGAACAGGTTTCTAAAGTTTCGGAACTCTAGGTCCGACGGTTCTTTTTTAGCTCCAACAAAGCTAACTATTGCAGCCACTGTCTGTCTCTACGCACCCCAATACGTCCCTCCTTCCAAGTTGTGTTTTAGTGTGATTTTTTTTTCCTTTTAATTTTTTTTGGAAAAATGACTGATTTACAGTTCATGGGGGTTGCCTAATCACATATATGAAGTTTTGGACAGATCTGACTTTTTTAACCCTTCGAAACAGCCCCGGAGACACCAATTATGGCACTTCCGGTTGGCACAGGAAGCTATAAATCAACACATGTCTTGATTGACATGGCCACTTACAGAATCCTGAGTTTTAAGTCTTTACGTTAAGAATTGACTGATCTACACAGGGTTGAATGCACCATGTCTATCAAACTGCAGGCAGGGTCTGGGTAAACACTTTTAGGGGCATTTTAACCACTTCCGGTTGGTCCAGGAAGCTTAGAATCAACACAGGTAGACCTCATAGTGGCCTGATGGACTGGTACCGAAGACAGGTTCATACGGCATTCATAACCCATATAGGCTTCAGGTTGAATTTTGTGGTGCAGGCTATGTATTCCTATGGGGAGAGATGACACTGTAATCTGTGAGATCAAAAAACCCTGTTTTACTGTGAAGGGTTAATGCCACACGGTCAAGGTTAGGCTTGTTCAGATCGGGAGGACCTTAGGAACATTCCTGTGGTGGAATTTTTCTTCTCACCCTAACGGTTCTCTCACTGTCACCCAAAAGCAAATGACATTGTGGTGCAGGCTTCATTTTGGGCCTACTATTCTAATGGTCGCTGCGCCTAGACCGAGCGAGCTAAGGTCAAGCGGGATAGCTCGTTGAACTCAGCACAGTCTGGAGACTATGGTGATGCCATTTTTTTGTTGATTTCAGAATGCCATTTTGGTGATGGTCCCTCTCTGTTTAAACATATTGCAAATGTACAAAAGTCAACTAGCAAGTCAGTGTCCATCAGTCAATTAGATGTCATTATGACACCAAATGGATATGAATTGACACCAAACCCACTTTTTCCAACTCATTTAGTAGCCAACTATCACATATGTCAGAGCAGGCCCATAATTCACAGCGCCTTCAGTTGAAAACATAATAAAAAGGTAAAACACATAGTTACGTTCTAGCTGCGGGTCCAGTTCGGACATTATGCGAAGGCCTATGTGAGGCGACCCCGAATCCCGAGTTTCGGCTCGATAGGTCATTTGGTGTCCGAGAAAAACCCTAATTGGTGCTGAAAATCCACTTATTTCCATGCCTTGCTACGGGGTCCTTGAACGAGCTATCGGACAGAAACGTTGGGGTCCGTCTCTATGGGCCGAGCCGGTTACAACGCACCTAGCCTTGCGTCTCTGAGACTTTTCTAAACGTCGTCATTTTCGTGATGCAAAAATGAATTGAAGTTATTGCAAATGTACGAGGCTGTTTCTCGGTCCGAGAACCGTCTAGAGCCACGTAACTCGCCACGCACCATCGACCGGAGGTCTAGAACAGGTTTCTAAAGTTTCGGAACTCTAGGTCCAACCGTTCTTTTTTAGCTCGAACAAAGCTAACTATTGCAGCCACTGTCTGTCTCTACGCACCCCAATACGTCCCTCCATCCAAGTTGTGTTTTAGTGCGATTTTTTTTTCCTTTGATTTTTTTTGGGAAAAATGACTGATTTACAGTTCATGGGGGTTGCCTAATCACATATATGAAGTTTTGGACAGATCTGACTTTTTTAACCCTTCGAAACAGCCCCTGAGACACCAATTATGGCACTTCCGGTTGGCACAGGAAGCTATAAATCAACACATGTCTTGATTGACATGGCCACTTACAGAATCCTGAGTTTTAAGTCTTTACGTTAAGAATTGACTGATCTACACAGAGTTGAATGCACCATGTCTATCAAACTGCAGGCAGGGTCTGGGTAAACACTTTTAGGGGCATTTTAACCACTTCCGGTTGGTTCAGGAAGCTTAGAATCAACACAGGTAGACCTCATAGTGGCCTGATGGACTGGTACCGAAGACAGGTTCATACGGCATTCATAACCCATATAGGCTTCAGGTTGAATTTTGTGGTGCAGGCAATGTATTCCTATGGGGAGAGATGACACTGTAATCTGTGAGATCAAAAAACCCTGTTTTACTGTGAAGGGTTAATGCCACACGGTCAAGGTTAGGCTTGTTCAGATCGGGAGGACCTTAGGAACATTCCTATGGTGGAATTTTTCTTCTCACCCTAACGGTTCTCTCACTGTCACCCAAAAGCAAATGACATTGTGGTGCAGGCTTCATTTTGGGCCTACTATTCTAATGGTCGCTGCGCCTAGACCGAGCGAGCTAAGGTCAAGCGGGATAGCTCGTTGAACTCAGCACAGTCTGGAGACTATGGTGATGCCATTTTTTTGTTGATTTCAGAATGCCATTTTGGTGATGGTCCCTCTCCGTTTAAACATATTGCAAATGTACAAAAGTCAACTAGCAAGTCAGTGTCCATCAGTCAATTAGATGTCATTATGACACCAAACGGATATCAATTGACACCAAACCCACTTTTTCCTACTCATTTAGTAGCCAACTATCACATATGTCAGAGCAGGCCCATAATTCACAGCGCCTTCAGTTGAAAACATAATAAAAAGGTAAAACACATAGTTACGTTCTAGCTGCGGGTCCAGTTCAGACATTATGCGAAGGCCTATGTGAGGCGACCCCGAATCCCGAGTTTCGGCTCGATAGGTCATTTGGTGTCCGAGAAAAACCCTAATTGGTGCTGAAAATCCACTTATTTCCATGCCTTGCTACGGGGTCCTTGAACAAGCTATCGGACAGAAATGATTCTGGGTCATCTCAATCGCTCGTTTGGGTTGATTTCAGAATGTCGCTTTTGGTGATGTTTTTTCACTATAGAATCATATTGCAAATGTACAAGAGTCAAGTGGACAAGAGTCCATCAGTCAATTAGATATCATTCTGACCACCAAACTGATACAAACTGACACCAAACCCACTTTTTCCAACTCGTTTAGTAGCCAACTATTACATACTTCAGAGCTGGCCCAAAATTCACAACGCCTTCGGTTCAAACCATAAAAAAACCATAAAACACGTAGTTACGTTCTAGCTGCGGGTCCATTTCTTATGTTATGTGTTGGCCTAGCTGAGGCGACCCCGAATCCCAAGTTTCGGCTCGATAGGTCATTTGGTGTCCGAGAAAAACCCTAATTGGTGCTGAAAATCCACTATTTTCCATGACTTGCTACGGGGTCCTTGAATGAGCTATCGGACAGAAACGTTGGGGTCTTAGAATCAACACAGGTAGACCTCATAGTGGCCTGATGGACTGGTACCGAAGACAGGTTCATACGGCATTCATAACCCATATAGGCTTCAGGTTGAATTTTGTGGTGCAGGCTATGTATTCCTATGGGGAGAGATGACACTGTAATCTGTGAGATCAAAAAACCCTGTTTTACTGTGAAGGGTTAATGCCACACGGTCAAGGTTAGGCTTGTTCAGATCGGGAGGACCTTAGGAACATTCCTGTGGTGGAATTTTTCTTCTCACCCTAACGGTTCTCTCACTGTCACCCAAAAGCAAATTACATTGTGGTGCAGGCTTCATTTTGGGCCTACTATTCTAATGGTCGCTGCGCCTAGACCGAGCGAGCTAAGGTCAAGCGGGATAGCTCGTTGAACTCAGCACAGTCTGGAGACTATGGTGATGCCATTTTTTTGTTGATTTCAGAATGCCATTTTGGTGATGGTCCCTCTCCGTTTAAACATATTGCAAATGTACAAAAGTCAACTAGCAAGTCAGTGTCCATCAGTCAATTAGATGTCATTATGACACCAAACGGATATCAATTGACACCAAACCCACTTTTTCCTACTCATTTAGTAGCCAACTATCACATATGTCAGAGCAGGCCCATAATTCACAGCGCCTTCAGTTGAAAACATAATAAAAAGGTAAAACACATAGTTACGTTCTAGCTGCGGGTCCAGTTCAGACATTATGCGAAGGCCTATGTGAGGCGACCCCGAATCCCGAGTTTCGGCTCGATAGGTCATTTGGTGTCCGAGAAAAACCCTAATTGGTGCTGAAAATCCACTTATTTCCATGCCTTGCTACGGGGTCCTTGAACAAGCTATCGGACAGAAATGATTCTGGGTCATCTCAATCGCTCGTTTGGGTTGATTTCAGAATGTCGCTTTTGGTGATGTTTTTTCACTATAGAATCATATTGCAAATGTACAAGAGTCAAGTGGACAAGAGTCCATCAGTCAATTAGATATCATTCTGACCACCAAACTGATACAAACTGACACCAAACCCACTTTTTCCAACTCGTTTAGTAGCCAACTATTACATACTTCAGAGCTGGCCCAAAATTCACAACGCCTTCGGTTCAAACCATAAAAAAACCATAAAACACGTAGTTACGTTCTAGCTGCGGGTCCATTTCTTATGTTATGTGTTGGCCTAGCTGAGGCGACCCCGAATCCCAAGTTTCGGCTCGATAGGTCATTTGGTGTCCGAGAAAAACCCTAATTGGTGCTGAAAATCCACTATTTTCCATGACTTGCTACGGGGTCCTTGAATGAGCTATCGGACAGAAACGTTGGGGTCTTAGAATCAACACAGGTAGACCTCATAGTGGCCTGATGGACTGGTACCGAAGACAGGTTCATACGGCATTCATAACCCATATAGGCTTCAGGTTGAATTTTGTGGTGCAGGCTATGTATTCCTATGGGGAGAGATGACACTGTAATCTGTGAGATCAAAAAACCCTGTTTTACTGTGAAGGGTTAATGCCACACGGTCAAGGTTAGGCTTGTTCAGATCGGGAGGACCTTAGGAACATTCCTGTGGTGGAATTTTTCTTCTCACCCTAACGGTTCTCTCACTGTCACCCAAAAGCAAATTACATTGTGGTGCAGGCTTCATTTTGGGCCTACTATTCTAATGGTCGCTGCGCCTAGACCGAGCGAGCTAAGGTCAAGCGGGATAGCTCGTTGAACTCAGCACAGTCTGGAGACTATGGTGATGCCATTTTTTTGTTGATTTCAGAATGCCATTTTGGTGATGGTCCCTCTCTGTTTAAACATATTGCAAATGTACAAAAGTCAACTAGCAAGTCAGTGTCCATCAGTCAATTAGATGTCATTATGACACCAAATGGATATGAATTGACACCAAACCCACTTTTTCCTACTCATTTAGTAGCCAACTATCACATATGTCAGAGCAGGCCCATAATTCACAGCGCCTTCAGTTGAAAACATAATAAAAAGGTAAAACACATAGTTACGTTCTAGCTGCGGGTCCAGTTCAGACATTATGCGAAGGCCTATGTGAGGCGACCCCGAATCCCGAGTTTCGGCTCGATAGGTAATTTGGTGTCCGAGAAAAACCCTAATTGGTGCTGAAAATCCACTTATTTCCATGCCTTGCTACGGGGTCCTTGAACAAGCTATCGGACAGAAATGATTCTGGGTCATCTCAATCGCTCGTTTGGGTTGATTTCAGAATGTCGCTTTTGGTGATGTTTTTTCACTATAGAATCATATTGCAAATGTACAAGAGTCAAGTGGACAAGAGTCCATCAGTCAATTAGATATCATTCTGACCACCAAACTGATACAAACTGACACCAAACCCACTTTTTCCAACTCGTTTAGTAGCCAACTATTACATACTTCAGAGCTGGCCCAAAATTCACAACGCCTTCGGTTCAAACCATAAAAAAACCATAAAACACGTAGTTACGTTCTAGCTGCGGGTCCATTTCTTATGTTATGTGTTGGCCTAGCTGAGGCGACCCCGAATCCCAAGTTTCGGCTCGATAGGTCATTTGGTGTCCGAGAAAAACCCTAATTGGTGCTGAAAATCCACTATTTTCCATGACTTGCTACGGGGTCCTTGAATGAGCTATCGGACAGAAACGTTGGGGTCTGTCTATATGGGCCGAGACGTTCGCAATGCACCTAGTCTTGCGACTCTGGGACATTTCTAAATGTCGTCATTTTCGTGATGCAAAAATGAATTGAAGTTAATGCAAATGTACGAGGCTGTTTCTCGGTCCGAGAACCTTCTAGAGCCACGTAACTCACCACGCACCATCGACGGGAGGTCTAGAACAGGTTTCTAAAGTTTCGGAACTCTAGGTCCGACGGTTCTTTTTTAGCTCCAACAAAGCTAACTATTGCAGCCACTGTCTGTCTCTACGCACCCCAATACGTCCCTCCTTCCAAGTTGTGTTTTAGTGTGATTTTTTTTTCCTTTGAATTTTTTTTGGAAAAATGACTGATTTACAGTTCATGGGGGTTGCCTAATCACATATATGAAGTTTTGGACAGATCTGACTTTTTTAACCCTTCGAAACAGCCCCTGAGACACCAATTATGGCACTTCCGGTTGGCACAGGAAGCTATAAATCAACACATGTCTTGATTGACATGGCCACTTACAGAATCCTGAGTTTTAAGTCTTTACGTTAAGAATTGACTGATCTACACAGAGTTGAATGCACCATGTCTATCAAACTGCAGGCAGGGTCTGGGTAAACACTTTTAGGGGCATTTTAACCACTTCCGGTTGGTTCAGGAAGCTTAGAATCAACACAGGTAGACCTCATAGTGGCCTGATGGACTGGTACCGAAGACAGGTTCATACGGCATTCATAACCCATATAGGCTTCAGGTTGAATTTTGTGGTGCAGGCAATGTATTCCTATGGGGAGAGATGACACTGTAATCTGTGAGATCAAAAAACCCTGTTTTACTGTGAAGGGTTAATGCCACACGGTCAAGGTTAGGCTTGTTCAGATCGGGAGGACCTTAGGAACATTCCTATGGTGGAATTTTTCTTCTCACCCTAACGGTTCTCTCACTGTCACCCAAAAGCAAATGACATTGTGGTGCAGGCTTCATTTTGGGCCTACTATTCTAATGGTCGCTGCGCCTAGACCGAGCGAGCTAAGGTCAAGCGGGATAGCTCGTTGAACTCAGCACAGTCTGGAGACTATGGTGATGCCATTTTTTTGTTGATTTCAGAATGCCATTTTGGTGATGGTCCCTCTCCGTTTAAACATATTGCAAATGTACAAAAGTCAACTAGCAAGTCAGTGTCCATCAGTCAATTAGATGTCATTATGACACCAAACGGATATCAATTGACACCAAACCCACTTTTTCCTACTCATTTAGTAGCCAACTATCACATATGTCAGAGCAGGCCCATAATTCACAGCGCCTTCAGTTGAAAACATAATAAAAAGGTAAAACACATAGTTACGTTCTAGCTGCGGGTCCAGTTCAGACATTATGCGAAGGCCTATGTGAGGCGACCCCGAATCCCGAGTTTCGGCTCGATAGGTCATTTGGTGTCCGAGAAAAACCCTAATTGGTGCTGAAAATCCACTTATTTCCATGCCTTGCTACGGGGTCCTTGAACAAGCTATCGGACAGAAATGATTCTGGGTCATCTCAATCGCTCGTTTGGGTTGATTTCAGAATGTCGCTTTTGGTGATGTTTTTTCACTATAGAATCATATTGCAAATGTACAAGAGTCAAGTGGACAAGAGTCCATCAGTCAATTAGATATCATTCTGACCACCAAACTGATACAAACTGACACCAAACCCACTTTTTCCAACTCGTTTAGTAGCCAACTATTACATACTTCAGAGCTGGCCCAAAATTCACAACGCCTTCGGTTCAAACCATAAAAAAACCATAAAACACGTAGTTACGTTCTAGCTGCGGGTCCATTTCTTATGTTATGTGTTGGCCTAGCTGAGGCGACCCCGAATCCCAAGTTTCGGCTCGATAGGTCATTTGGTGTCCGAGAAAAACCCTAATTGGTGCTGAAAATCCACTATTTTCCATGACTTGCTACGGGGTCCTTGAATGAGCTATCGGACAGAAACGTTGGGGTCTTAGAATCAACACAGGTAGACCTCATAGTGGCCTGATGGACTGGTACCGAAGACAGGTTCATACGGCATTCATAACCCATATAGGCTTCAGGTTGAATTTTGTGGTGCAGGCTATGTATTCCTATGGGGAGAGATGACACTGTAATCTGTGAGATCAAAAAACCCTGTTTTACTGTGAAGGGTTAATGCCACACGGTCAAGGTTAGGCTTGTTCAGATCGGGAGGACCTTAGGAACATTCCTGTGGTGGAATTTTTCTTCTCACCCTAACGGTTCTCTCACTGTCACCCAAAAGCAAATTACATTGTGGTGCAGGCTTCATTTTGGGCCTACTATTCTAATGGTCGCTGCGCCTAGACCGAGCGAGCTAAGGTCAAGCGGGATAGCTCGTTGAACTCAGCACAGTCTGGAGACTATGGTGATGCCATTTTTTTGTTGATTTCAGAATGCCATTTTGGTGATGGTCCCTCTCTGTTTAAACATATTGCAAATGTACAAAAGTCAACTAGCAAGTCAGTGTCCATCAGTCAATTAGATGTCATTATGACACCAAATGGATATGAATTGACACCAAACCCACTTTTTCCTACTCATTTAGTAGCCAACTATCACATATGTCAGAGCAGGCCCATAATTCACAGCGCCTTCAGTTGAAAACATAATAAAAAGGTAAAACACATAGTTACGTTCTAGCTGCGGGTCCAGTTCAGACATTATGCGAAGGCCTATGTGAGGCGACCCCGAATCCCGAGTTTCGGCTCGATAGGTAATTTGGTGTCCGAGAAAAACCCTAATTGGTGCTGAAAATCCACTTATTTCCATGCCTTGCTACGGGGTCCTTGAACAAGCTATCGGACAGAAATGATTCTGGGTCATCTCAATCGCTCGTTTGGGTTGATTTCAGAATGTCGCTTTTGGTGATGTTTTTTCACTATAGAATCATATTGCAAATGTACAAGAGTCAAGTGGACAAGAGTCCATCAGTCAATTAGATATCATTCTGACCACCAAACTGATACAAACTGACACCAAACCCACTTTTTCCAACTCGTTTAGTAGCCAACTATTACATACTTCAGAGCTGGCCCAAAATTCACAACGCCTTCGGTTCAAACCATAAAAAAACCATAAAACACGTAGTTACGTTCTAGCTGCGGGTCCATTTCTTATGTTATGTGTTGGCCTAGCTGAGGCGACCCCGAATCCCAAGTTTCGGCTCGATAGGTCATTTGGTGTCCGAGAAAAACCCTAATTGGTGCTGAAAATCCACTATTTTCCATGACTTGCTACGGGGTCCTTGAATGAGCTATCGGACAGAAACGTTGGGGTCTTAGAATCAACACAGGTAGACCTCATAGTGGCCTTATGGACTGGTACCGAAGACAGGTTCATACGGCATTCATAACCCATATAGGCTTCAGGTTGAATTTTGTGGTGCAGGCTATGTATTCCTATGGGGAGAGATGACACTGTAATCTGTGAGATCAAAAAACCCTGTTTTACTGTGAAGGGTTAATGCCACACGGTCAAGGTTAGGCTTGTTCAGATCGGGAGGACCTTAGGAACATTCCTGTGGTAGAATTTTTCTTCTCACCCTAACGGTTCTCTCACTGTCACCCAAAAGCAAATTACATTGTGGTGCAGGCTTCATTTTGGGCCTACTATTCTAATGGTCGCTGCGCCTAGACCGAGCGAGCTAAGGTCAAGCGGGATAGCTCGTTGAACTCAGCACAGTCTGGAGACTATGGTGATGCCATTTTTTTGTTGATTTCAGAATGCCATTTTGGTGATGGTCCCTCTCTGTTTAAACATATTGCAAATGTACAAAAGTCAACTAGCAAGTCAGTGTCCATCAGTCAATTAGATGTCATTATGACACCAAATGGATATGAATTGACACCAAACCCACTTTTTCCTATTCATTTAGTAGCCAACTATCACATATGTCAGAGCAGGCCCATAATTCACAGCGCCTTCAGTTGAAAACATAATAAAAAGGTAAAACACATAGTTACGTTCTAGCTGCGGGTCCAGTTCAGACATTATGCGAAGGCCTATGTGAGGCGACCCCGAATCCCGAGTTTCGGCTCGATAGGTAATTTGGTGTCCGAGAAAAACCCTAATTGGTGCTGAAAATCCACTTATTTCCATGCCTTGCTACGGGGTCCTTGAACAAGCTATCGGACAGAAATGATTCTGGGTCATCTCAATCGCTCGTTTGGGTTGATTTCAGAATGTCGCTTTTGGTGATGTTTTTTCACTATAGAATCATATTGCAAATGTACAAGAGTCAAGTGGACAAGAGTCCATCAGTCAATTAGATATCATTCTGACCACCAAACTGATACAAACTGACACCAAACCCACTTTTTCCAACTCGTTTAGTAGCCAACTATTACATACTTCAGAGCTGGCCCAAAATTCACAACGCCTTCGGTTCAAACCATAAAAAAACCATAAAACACGTAGTTACGTTCTAGCTGCGGGTCCATTTCTTATGTTATGTGTTGGCCTAGCTGAGGCGACCCCGAATCCCAAGTTTCGGCTCGATAGGTCATTTGGTGTCCGAGAAAAACCCTAATTGGTGCTGAAAATCCACTATTTTCCATGACTTGCTACGGGGTCCTTGAATGAGCTATCGGACAGAAACGTTGGGGTCTGTCTATATGGGCCGAGACGTTCGCAATGCACCTAGTCTTGCGACTCTGGGACATTTCTAAATGTCGTCATTTTCGTGATGCAAAAATGAATTGAAGTTAATGCAAATGTACGAGGCTGTTTCTCGGTCCGAGAACCTTCTAGAGCCACGTAACTCACCACGCACCATCGACGGGAGGTCTAGAACAGGTTTCTAAAGTTTCGGAACTCTAGGTCCGACGGTTCTTTTTTAGCTCCAACAAAGCTAACTATTGCAGCCACTGTCTGTCTCTACGCACCCCAATACGTCCCTCCTTCCAAGTTGTGTTTTAGTGTGATTTTTTTTTCCTTTTAATTTTTTTTGGAAAAATGACTGATTTACAGTTCATGGGGGTTGCCTAATCACATATATGAAGTTTTGGACAGATCTGACTTTTTTAACCCTTCGAAACAGCCCCTGAGACACCAATTATGGCACTTCCGGTTGGCACAGGAAGCTATAAATCAACACATGTCTTGATTGACATGGCCACTTACAGAATCCTGAGTTTTAAGTCTTTACGTTAAGAATTGACTGATCTACACAGGGTTGAATGCACCATGTCTATCAAACTGCAGGCAGGGTATGGGTAAACACTTTTAGGGGCATTTTAACCACTTCCGGTTGGTCCAGGAAGCTTAGAATCAACACAGGTAGACCTCATAGTGTCCTGATGGACTGGTACCGAAGACAGGTTCATACGGCATTCATAACCCATATAGGCTTCAGGTTGAATTTTGTGGTGCAGGCAATGTATTCCTATGGGGAGAGATGACACTGTAATCTGTGAGATCAAAAAACCCTGTTTTACTGTGAAGGGTTAATGCCACACGGTCAAGGTTAGGCTTGTTCAGATCGGGAGGACCTTAGGAACATTCCTATGGTGGAATTGTTCTTCTCACCCTAACGGTTCTCTCACTGTCACCCAAAAGCAAATGACATTGTGGTGCAGGCTTCATTTTGGGCCTACTATTCTAATGGTGGCTGCGCCTAGACCGAGCGAGCTACGGTCAAGCGGGATAGCTCGTTATACTCAGCACAGTCTGGAGACTATGGTGATGCCATTTTTTTGTTGATTTCAGAATGCCATTTTGGTGATGGTCCCTCTCCGTTTAAACATATTGCAAATGTACAAAAGTCAACTAGCAAGTCAGTGTCCATCAGTCAATTAGATGTCATTATGACACCAAACGGATATCAATTGACACCAAACCCACTTTTTCCTACTCATTTAGTAGCCAACTATCACATATGTCAGAGCAGGCCCATAATTCACAGCGCCTTCAGTTGAAAACATAATAAAAAGGTAAAACACATAGTTACGTTCTAGCTGCGGGTCCAGTTCAGACATTATGCGAAGGCCTATGTGAGGCGACCCCGAATCCCGAGTTTCGGCTCGATAGGTCATTTGGTGTCCGAGAAAAACCCTAATTGGTGCTGAAAATCCACTATTTTCCATGACTTGCTACGGGGTCCTTGAATGAGCTATCGGACAGAAACGTTGGGGTCTGTCTATATGGGCCGAGACGTTCGCAATGCACCTAGTCTTGCGACTCTGGGACATTTCTAAATGTCGTCATTTTCGTGATGCAAAAATGAATTGAAGTTATTGCAAATGTACGAGGCTGTTTCTCGGTCCGAGAACCTTCTAGAGCCACGTAACTCACCACGCACCATCGACGGGAGGTCTAGAACAGGTTTCTAAAGTTTCGGAACTCTAGGTCCGACGGTTCTTTTTTAGCTCCAACAAAGCTAACTATTGCAGCCACTGTGTGTCTCTACGCACCCCAATACGTCCCTCCTTCCAAGTTGTGTTTTAGTGTGATTTTTTTTTCCTTTGAATTTTTTTTGGAAAAATGACTGATTTACAGTTCATGGGGGTTGCCTAATCACATATATGAAGTTTTGGACAGATCTGACTTTTTTAACCCTTCGAAACAGCCCCTGAGACACCAATTATGGCACTTCCGGTTGGCACAGGAAGCTATAAATCAACACATGTCTTGATTGACATGGCCACTTACAGAATCCTGAGTTTTAAGTCTTTACGTTAAGAATTGACTGATCTACACAGGGTTGAATGCACCATGTCTATCAAACTGCAGGCAGGGTCTGGGTAAACACTTTTAGGGGCATTTTAACCACTTCCGGTTGGTCCAGGAAGCTTAGAATCAACACAGGTAGACCTCATAGTGGCCTGATGGACTGGTACCGAAGACAGGTTCATACGGCATTCATAACCCATATAGGCTTCAGGTTGAATTTTGTGGTGCAGGCAATGTATTCCTATGGGGAGAGATGACACTGTAATCTGTGAGATCAAAAAACCCTGTTTTACTGTGAAGGGTTAATGCCACACGGTCAAGGTTAGGCTTGTTCAGATCGGGAGGACCTTAGGAACATTCCTATGGTGGAATTGTTCTTCTCACCCTAACGGTTCTCTCACTGTCACCCAAAAGCAAATGACATTGTGGTGCAGGCTTCATTTTGGGCCTACTATTCTAATGGTGGCTGCGCCTAGACCGAGCGAGCTACGGTCAAGCGGGATAGCTTGTTATACTCAGCACAGTCTGGAGACTATGGTGATGCCATTTTTTTGTTGATTTCAGAATGCCATTTTGGTGATGGTCCCTCTCCGTTTAAACATATTGCAAATGTACAAAAGTCAACTAGCAAGTCAGTGTCCATCAGTCAATTAGATGTCATTATGACACCAAACGGATATCAATTGACACCAAACCCACTTTTTCCTACTCATTTAGTAGCCAACTATCACATATGTCAGAGCAGGCCCATAATTCACAGCGCCTTCAGTTGAAAACATAATAAAAAGGTAAAACACATAGTTACGTTCTAGCTGCGGGTCCAGTTCAGACATTATGCGAAGGCCTATGTGAGGCGACCCCGAATCCCGAGTTTCGGCTCGATAGGTCATTTGGTGTCCGAGAAAAACCCTAATTGGTGCTGAAAATCCACTATTTTCCATGACTTGCTACGGGGTCCTTGAATGAGCTATCGGACAGAAACGTTGGGGTCTGTCTATATGGGCCGAGACGTTCGCAATGCACCTAGTCTTGCGACTCTGGGACATTTCTAAATGTCGTCATTTTCGTGATGCAAAAATGAATTGAAGTTATTGCAAATGTACGAGGCTGTTTCTCGGTCCGAGAACCTTCTAGAGCCACGTAACTCACCACGCACCATCGACGGGAGGTCTAGAACAGGTTTCTAAAGTTTCGGAACTCTAGGTCCGACGGTTCTTTTTTAGCTCCAACAAAGCTAACTATTGCAGCCACTGTGTGTCTCTACGCACCCCAATACGTCCCTCCTTCCAAGTTGTGTTTTAGTGTGATTTTTTTTTCCTTTGAATTTTTTTTGGAAAAATGACTGATTTACAGTTCATGGGGCTTGCCTAATCACATATATGAAGTTTTGGACAGATCTGACTTTTTTAACCCTTCGAAACAGCCCCTGAGACACCAATTATGGCACTTCCGGTTGGCACAGGAAGCTATAAATCAACACATGTCTTGATTGACATGGCCACTTACAGAATCCTGAGTTTTAAGTCTTTACGTTAAGAATTGACTGATCTACACAGGGTTGAATGCACCATGTCTATCAAACTGCAGGCAGGGTCTGGGTAAACACTTTTAGGGGCATTTTAACCACTTCCGGTTGGTCCAGGAAGCTTAGAATCAACACAGGTAGACCTCATAGTGGCCTGATGGACTGGTACCGAAGACAGGTTCATACGGCATTCATAACCCATATAGGCTTCAGGTTGAATTTTGTGGTGCAGGCTATGTATTCCTATGGGGAGAGATGACACTGTAATCTGTGAGATCAAAAAACCCTGTTTTACTGTGAAGGGTTAATGCCACACGGTCAAGGTTAGGCTTGTTCAGATCGGGAGGACCTTAGGAACATTCCTGTGGTGGAATTTTTCTTCTCACCCTAACGGTTCTCTCACTGTCACCCAAAAGCAAATGACATTGTGGTGCAGGCTTCATTTTGGGCCTACTATTCTAATGGTCGCTGCGCCTAGACCGAGCGAGCTACGGTCAAGCGGGATAGCTCGTTGAACTCAGCACAGTCTGGAGACTATGGTGATGCCATTTTTTTGTTGATTTCAGAATGCCATTTTGGTGATGGTCCCTCTCTGTTTAAACATATTGCAAATGTACAAAAGTCAACTAGCAAGTCAGTGTCCATCAGTCAATTAGATGTCATTATGACACCAAATGGATATGAATTGACACCAAACCCACTTTTTCCTACTCATTTAGTAGCCAACTATCACATATGTCAGAGCAGGCCCATAATTCACAGCGCCTTCAGTTGAAAACATAATAAAAAGGTAAAACACATAGTTACGTTCTAGCTGCGGGTCCAGTTCAGACATTATGCGAAGGCCTATGTGAGGCGACCCCGAATCCCGAGTTTCGGCTCGATAGGTAATTTGGTGTCCGAGAAAAACCCTAATTGGTGCTGAAAATCCACTTATTTCCATGCCTTGCTACGGGGTCCTTGAACAAGCTATCGGACAGAAATGATTCTGGGTCATCTCAATCGCTCGTTTGGGTTGATTTCAGAATGTCGCTTTTGGTGATGTTTTTTCACTATAGAATCATATTGCAAATGTACAAGAGTCAAGTGGACAAGAGTCCATCAGTCAATTAGATATCATTCTGACCACCAAACTGATACAAACTGACACCAAACCCACTTTTTCCAACTCGTTTAGTAGCCAACTATTACATACTTCAGAGCTGGCCCAAAATTCACAACGCCTTCGGTTCAAACCATAAAAAAACCATAAAACACGTAGTTATGTTCTAGCTGCGGGTCCATTTCTTATGTTATGTGTTGGCCTAGCTGAGGCGACCCCGAATCCCAAGTTTCGGCTCGAGAGGTCATTTGGTGTCCGAGAAAAACCCTAATTGGTGCTGAAAATCCACTATTTTCCATGACTTGCTACGGGGTCCTTGAATGAGCTATCGGACAGAAACGTTGGGGTCTGTCTATATGGGCCGAGACGTTCGCAATGCACCTAGTCTTGCGACTCTGGGACATTTCTAAATGTCGTCATTTTCGTGATGCAAAAATGAATTGAAGTTAATGCAAATGTACGAGGCTGTTTCTCGGTCCGAGAACCTTCTAGAGCCACGTAACTCACCACTCACCATCGACGGGAGGTCTAGAACAGGTTTCTAAAGTTTCGGAACTCTAGGTCCGACGGTTCTTTTTTAGCTCCAACAAAGCTAACTATTGCAGCCACTGTCTGTCTCTACGCACCCCAATACGTCCCTCCTTCCAAGTTGTGTTTTAGTGTGATTTTTTTTTCCTTTTAATTTTTTTGGGAAAAATGACTGATTTACAGTTCATGGGGGTTGCCTAATCACATATATGAAGTTTTGGACAGATCTGACTTTTTTAACCCTTCGAAACAGCCCCTGAGACACCAATTATGGCACTTCCGGTTGGCACAGGAAGCTATAAATCAACACATGTCTTGATTGACATGGCCACTTACAGAATCCTGAGTTTTAAGTCTTTACGTTAAGAATTGACTGATCTACACAGGGTTGAATGCACCATGTCTATCAAACTGCAGGCAGGGTATGGGTAAACACTTTTAGGGGCATTTTAACCACTTCCGGTTGGTCCAGGAAGCTTAGAATCAACACAGGTAGACCTCATAGTGTCCTGATGGACTGGTACCGAAGACAGGTTCATACGGCATTCATAACCCATATAGGCTTCAGGTTGAATTTTGTGGTGCAGGCTATGTATTCCTATGGGGAGAGATGACACTGTAATCTGTGAGATCAAAAAACCCTGTTTTACTGTGAAGGGTTAATGCCACACGGTCAAGGTTAGGCTTGTTCAGATCGGGAGGACCTTAGGAACATTCCTGTGGTGGAATTTTTCTTCTCACCCTAACGGTTCTCTCACTGTCACCCAAAAGCAAATGACATTGTGGTGCAGGCTTCATTTTGGGCCTACTATTCTAATGGTCGCTGCGCCTAGACCGAGCGAGCTACGGTCAAGCGGGATAGCTCGTTGAACTCAGCACAGTCTGGAGACTATGGTGATGCCATTTTTTTGTTGATTTCAGAATGCCATTTTGGTGATGGTCCCTCTCTGTTTAAACATATTGCAAATGTACAAAAGTCAACTAGCAAGTCAGTGTCCATCAGTCAATTAGATGTCATTATGACACCAAATGGATATGAATTGACACCAAACCCACTTTTTCCTACTCATTTAGTAGCCAACTATCACATATGTCAGAGCAGGCCCATAATTCACAGCGCCTTCAGTTGAAAACATAATAAAAAGGTAAAACACATAGTTACGTTCTAGCTGCGGGTCCAGTTCAGACATTATGCGAAGGCCTATGTGAGGCGACCCCGAATCCCGAGTTTCGGCTCGATAGGTAATTTGGTGTCCGAGAAAAACCCTAATTGGTGCTGAAAATCCACTTATTTCCATGCCTTGCTACGGGGTCCTTGAACAAGCTATCGGACAGAAATGATTCTGGGTCATCTCAATCGCTCGTTTGGGTTGATTTCAGAATGTCGCTTTTGGTGATGTTTTTTCACTATAGAATCATATTGCAAATGTACAAGAGTCAAGTGGACAAGAGTCCATCAGTCAATTAGATATCATTCTGACCACCAAACTGATACAAACTGACACCAAACCCACTTTTTCCAACTCGTTTAGTAGCCAACTATTACATACTTCAGAGCTGGCCCAAAATTCACAACGCCTTCGGTTCAAACCATAAAAAAACCATAAAACACGTAGTTATGTTCTAGCTGCGGGTCCATTTCTTATGTTATGTGTTGGCCTAGCTGAGGCGACCCCGAATCCCAAGTTTCGGCTCGAGAGGTCATTTGGTGTCCGAGAAAAACCCTAATTGGTGCTGAAAATCCACTATTTTCCATGACTTGCTACGGGGTCCTTGAATGAGCTATCGGACAGAAACGTTGGGGTCTGTCTATATGGGCCGAGACGTTCGCAATGCACCTAGTCTTGCGACTCTGGGACATTTCTAAATGTCGTCATTTTCGTGATGCAAAAATGAATTGAAGTTAATGCAAATGTACGAGGCTGTTTCTCGGTCCGAGAACCTTCTAGAGCCACGTAACTCACCACGCACCATCGACGGGAGGTCTAGAACAGGTTTCTAAAGTTTCGGAACTCTAGGTCCGACGGTTCTTTTTTAGCTCCAACAAAGCTAACTATTGCAGCCACTGTCTGTCTCTACGCACCCCAATACGTCCCTCCTTCCAAGTTGTGTTTTAGTGTGATTTTTTTTTCCTTTTAATTTTTTTTGGAAAAATGACTGATTTACAGTTCATGGGGGTTGCCTAATCACATATATGAAGTTTTGGACAGATCTGACTTTTTTAACCCTTCGAAACAGCCCCTGAGACACCAATTATGGCACTTCCGGTTGGCACAGGAAGCTATAAATCAACACATGTCTTGATTGACATGGCCACTTACAGAATCCTGAGTTTTAAGTCTTTACGTTAAGAATTGACTGATCTACACAGGGTTGAATGCACCATGTCTATCAAACTGCAGGCAGGGTATGGGTAAACACTTTTAGGGGCATTTTAACCACTTCCGGTTGGTCCAGGAAGCTTAGAATCAACACAGGTAGACCTCATAGTGTCCTGATGGACTGGTACCGAAGACAGGTTCATACGGCATTCATAACCCATATAGGCTTCAGGTTGAATTTTGTGGTGCAGACAATGTATTCCTATGGGGAGAGATGACACTGTAATCTGTGAGATCAAAAAACCCTGTTTTACTGTGAAGGGTTAATGCCACACGGTCAAGGTTAGGCTTGTTCAGATCGGGAGGACCTTAGGAACATTCCTATGGTGGAATTGTTCTTCTCACCCTAACGGTTCTCTCACTGTCACCCAAAAGCAAATGACATTGTGGTGCAGGCTTCATTTTGGGCCTACTATTCTAATGGTGGCTGCGCCTAGACCGAGCGAGCTACGGTCAAGCGGGATAGCTCGTTATACTCAGCACAGTCTGGAGACTATGGTGATGCCATTTTTTTGTTGATTTCAGAATGCCATTTTGGTGATGGTCCCTCTCCGTTTAAACATATTGCAAATGTACAAAAGTCAACTAGCAAGTCAGTGTCCATCAGTCAATTAGATGTCATTATGACACCAAATGGATATGAATTGACACCAAACCCACTTTTTCCTACTCATTTAGTAGCCAACTATCACATATGTCAGAGCAGGCCCATAATTCACAGCGCCTTCAGTTGAAAACATAATAAAAAGGTAAAACACATAGTTACGTTCTAGCTGCGGGTCCAGTTCAGACATTATGCGAAGGCCTATGTGAGGCGACCCCGAATCCCGAGTTTCGGCTCGATAGGTAATTTGGTGTCCGAGAAAAACCCTAATTGGTGCTGAAAATCCACTTATTTCCATGCCTTGCTACGGGGTCCTTGAACAAGCTATCGGACAGAAATGATTCTGGGTCATCTCAATCGCTCGTTTGGGTTGATTTCAGAATGTCGCTTTTGGTGATGTTTTTTCACTATAGAATCATATTGCAAATGTACAAGAGTCAAGTGGACAAGAGTCCATCAGTCAATTAGATATCATTCTGACCACCAAACTGATACAAACTGACACCAAACCCACTTTTTCCAACTCGTTTAGTAGCCAACTATTACATACTTCAGAGCTGGCCCAAAATTCACAACGCCTTCGGTTCAAACCATAAAAAAACCATAAAACACGTAGTTACGTTCTAGCTGCGGATCCATTTCTTATGTTATGTGTTGGCCTAGCTGAGGCGACCCCGAATCCCAAGTTTCGGCTCGATAGGTCATTTGGTGTCCGAGAAAAACCCTAATTGGTGCTGAAAATCCACTATTTTCCATGACTTGCTACGGGGTCCTTGAATGAGCTATCGGACAGAAACGTTGGGGTCTGTCTATATGGGCCGAGACGTTCGCAATGCACCTAGTCTTGCGACTCTGGGACATTTCTAAATGTCGTCATTTTCGTGATGCAAAAATGAATTGAAGTTAATGCAAATGTACGAGGCTGTTTCTCGGTCCGAGAACCTTCTAGAGCCACGTAACTCACCACGCACCATCGACGGGAGGTCTAGAACAGGTTTCTAAAGTTTCGGAACTCTAGGTCCGACGGTTCTTTTTTAGCTCCAACAAAGCTAACTATTGCAGCCACTGTCTGTCTCTACGCACCCCAATACGTCCCTCCTTCCAAGTTGTGTTTTAGTGTGATTTTTTTTTCCTTTGATTTTTTTTGGGAAAAATGACTGATTTACAGTTCATGGGGGTTGCCTAATCACATATATGAAGTTTTGGACAGATCTGACTTTTTTAACCCTTCGAAACAGCCCCTGAGACACCAATTATGGCACTTCCGGTTGGCACAGGAAGCTATAAATCAACACATGTCTTGATTGACATGGCCACTTACAGAATCCTGAGTTTTAAGTCTTTACGTTGAGAATTGACTGATCTACACAGGGTTGAATGCACCATGTCTATCAAACTGCAGGCAGGGTCTGGGTAAACACTTTTAGGGGCATTTTAACCACTTCCGGTTGGTCCAGGAAGCTTAGAATCAACACAGGTAGACCTCATAGTGGCCTGATGGACTGGTACCGAAGACAGGTTCATACGGCATTCATAACCCATATAGGCTTCAGGTTGAATTTTGTGGTGCAGGCTATGTATTCCTATGGGGAGAGATGACACTGTAATCTGTGAGATCAAAAAACCCTGTTTTACTGTGAAGGGTTAATGCCACACGGTCAAGGTTAGGCTTGTTCAGATCGGGAGGACCTTAGGAACATTCCTGTGGTGGAATTTTTCTTCTCACCCTAACGGTTCTCTCACTGTCACCCAAAAGCAAATTACATTGTGGTGCAGGCTTCATTTTGGGCCTACTATTCTAATGGTCGCTGCGCCTAGACCGAGCGAGCTAAGGTCAAGCGGGATAGCTCGTTGAACTCAGCACAGTCTGGAGACTATGGTGATGCCATTTTTTTGTTGATTTCAGAATGCCATTTTGGTGATGGTCCCTCTCTGTTTAAACATATTGCAAATGTACAAAAGTCAACTAGCAAGTCAGTGTCCATCAGTCAATTAGATGTCATTATGACACCAAATGGATATGAATTGACACCAAACCCACTTTTTCCTACTCATTTAGTAGCCAACTATCACATATGTCAGAGCAGGCCCATAATTCACAGCGCCTTCAGTTGAAAACATAATAAAAAGGTAAAACACATAGTTACGTTCTAGCTGCGGGTCCAGTTCAGACATTATGCGAAGGCCTATGTGAGGCGACCCCGAATCCCGAGTTTCGGCTCGATAGGTAATTTGGTGTCCGAGAAAAACCCTAATTGGTGCTGAAAATCCACTTATTTCCATGCCTTGCTACGGGGTCCTTGAACAAGCTATCGGACAGAAATGATTCTGGGTCATCTCAATCGCTCGTTTGGGTTGATTTCAGAATGTCGCTTTTGGTGATGTTTTTTCACTATAGAATCATATTGCAAATGTACAAGAGTCAAGTGGACAAGAGTCCATCAGTCAATTAGATATCATTCTGACCACCAAACTGATACAAACTGACACCAAACCCACTTTTTCCAACTCGTTTAGTAGCCAACTATTACATACTTCAGAGCTGGCCCAAAATTCACAACGCCTTCGGTTCAAACCATAAAAAAACCATAAAACACGTAGTTATGTTCTAGCTGCGGGTCCATTTCTTATGTTATGTGTTGGCCTAGCTGAGGCGACCCCGAATCCCAAGTTTCGGCTCGAGAGGTCATTTGGTGTCCGAGAAAAACCCTAATTGGTGCTGAAAATCCACTATTTTCCATGACTTGCTACGGGGTCCTTGAATGAGCTATCGGACAGAAACGTTGGGGTCTGTCTATATGGGCCGAGACGTTCGCAATGCACCTAGTCTTGCGACTCTGGGACATTTCTAAATGTCGTCATTTTCGTGATGCAAAAATGAATTGAAGTTAATGCAAATGTACGAGGCTGTTTCTCGGTCCGAGAACCTTCTAGAGCCACGTAACTCACCACGCACCATCGACGGGAGGTCTAGAACAGGTTTCTAAAGTTTCGGAACTCTAGGTCCGACGGTTCTTTTTTAGCTCCAACAAAGCTAACTATTGCAGCCACTGTCTGTCTCTACGCACCCCAATACGTCCCTCCTTCCAAGTTGTGTTTTAGTGTGATTTTTTTTTCCTTTTAATTTTTTTTGGAAAAATGACTGATTTACAGTTCATGGGGGTTGCCTAATCACATATATGAAGTTTTGGACAGATCTGACTTTTTTAACCCTTCGAAACAGCCCCTGAGACACCAATTATGGCACTTCCGGTTGGCACAGGAAGCTATAAATCAACACATGTCTTGATTGACATGGCCACTTACAGAATCCTGAGTTTTAAGTCTTTACGTTAAGAATTGACTGATCTACACAGGGTTGAATGCACCATGTCTATCAAACTGCAGGCAGGGTATGGGTAAACACTTTTAGGGGCATTTTAACCACTTCCGGTTGGTCCAGGAAGCTTAGAATCAACACAGGTAGACCTCATAGTGTCCTGATGGACTGGTACCGAAGACAGGTTCATACGGCATTCATAACCCATATAGGCTTCAGGTTGAATTTTGTGGTGCAGGCAATGTATTCCTATGGGGAGAGATGACACTGTAATCTGTGAGATCAAAAAACCCTGTTTTACTGTGAAGGGTTAATGCCACACGGTCAAGGTTAGGCTTGTTCAGATCGGGAGGACCTTAGGAACATTCCTATGGTGGAATTGTTCTTCTCACCCTAACGGTTCTCTCACTGTCACCCAAAAGCAAATGACATTGTGGTGCAGGCTTCATTTTGGGCCTACTATTCTAATGGTGGCTGCGCCTAGACCGAGCGAGCTACGGTCAAGCGGGATAGCTCGTTATACTCAGCACAGTCTGGAGACTATGGTGATGCCATTTTTTTGTTGATTTCAGAATGCCATTTTGGTGATGGTCCCTCTCCGTTTAAACATATTGCAAATGTACAAAAGTCAACTAGCAAGTCAGTGTCCATCAGTCAATTAGATGTCATTATGACACCAAACGGATATCAATTGACACCAAACCCACTTTTTCCTACTCATTTAGTAGCCAACTATCACATATGTCAGAGCAGGCCCATAATTCACAGCGCCTTCAGTTGAAAACATAATAAAAAGGTAAAACACATAGTTACGTTCTAGCTGCGGGTCCAGTTCAGACATTATGCGAAGGCCTATGTGAGGCGACCCCGAATCCCGAGTTTCGGCTCGATAGGTCATTTGGTGTCCGAGAAAAACCCTAATTGGTGCTGAAAATCCACTATTTTCCATGACTTGCTACGGGGTCCTTGAATGAGCTATCGGACAGAAACGTTGGGGTCTGTCTATATGGGCCGAGACGTTCGCAATGCACCTAGTCTTGCGACTCTGGGACATTTCTAAATGTCGTCATTTTCGTGATGCAAAAATGAATTGAAGTTATTGCAAATGTACGAGGCTGTTTCTCGGTCCGAGAACCTTCTAGAGCCACGTAACTCACCACGCACCATCGACGGGAGGTCTAGAACAGGTTTCTAAAGTTTCGGAACTCTAGGTCCGACGGTTCTTTTTTAGCTCCAACAAAGCTAACTATTGCAGCCACTGTGTGTCTCTACGCACCCCAATACGTCCCTCCTTCCAAGTTGTGTTTTAGTGTGATTTTTTTTTCCTTTGAATTTTTTTTGGAAAAATGACTGATTTACAGTTCATGGGGCTTGCCTAATCACATATATGAAGTTTTGGACAGATCTGACTTTTTTAACCCTTCGAAACAGCCCCTGAGACACCAATTATGGCACTTCCGGTTGGCACAGGAAGCTATAAATCAACACATGTCTTGATTGACATGGCCACTTACAGAATCCTGAGTTTTAAGTCTTTACGTTAAGAATTGACTGATCTACACAGGGTTGAATGCACCATGTCTATCAAACTGCAGGCAGGGTCTGGGTAAACACTTTTAGGGGCATTTTAACCACTTCCGGTTGGTCCAGGAAGCTTAGAATCAACACAGGTAGACCTCATAGTGGCCTGATGGACTGGTACCGAAGACAGGTTCATACGGCATTCATAACCCATATAGGCTTCAGGTTGAATTTTGTGGTGCAGGCAATGTATTCCTATGGGGAGAGATGACACTGTAATCTGTGAGATCAAAAAACCCTGTTTTACTGTGAAGGGTTAATGCCACACGGTCAAGGTTAGGCTTGTTCAGATCGGGAGGACCTTAGGAACATTCCTATGGTGGAATTGTTCTTCTCACCCTAACGGTTCTCTCACTGTCACCCAAAAGCAAATGACATTGTGGTGCAGGCTTCATTTTGGGCCTACTATTCTAATGGTGGCTGCGCCTAGACCGAGCGAGCTACGGTCAAGCGGGATAGCTCGTTATACTCAGCACAGTCTGGAGACTATGGTGATGCCATTTTTTTGTTGATTTCAGAATGCCATTTTGGTGATGGTCCCTCTCCGTTTATACATATTGCAAATGTACAAAAGTCAACTAGCAAGTCAGTGTCCATCAGTCAATTAGATGTCATTATGACACCAAACGGATATCAATTGACACCAAACCCACTTTTTCCTACTCATTTAGTAGCCAACTATCACATATGTCAGAGCAGGCCCATAATTCACAGCGCCTTCAGTTGAAAACATAATAAAAAGGTAAAACACATAGTTACGTTCTAGCTGCGGGTCCAGTTCAGACATTATGCGAAGGCCTATGTGAGGCGACCCCGAATCCCGAGTTTCGGCTCGATAGGTCATTTGGTGTCCGAGAAAAACCCTAATTGGTGCTGAAAATCCACTATTTTCCATGACTTGCTACGGGGTCCTTGAATGAGCTATCGGACAGAAACGTTGGGGTCTGTCTATATGGGCCGAGACGTTCGCAATGCACCTAGTCTTGCGACTCTGGGACATTTCTAAATGTCGTCATTTTCGTGATGCAAAAATGAATTGAAGTTATTGCAAATGTACGAGGCTGTTTCTCGGTCCGAGAACCTTCTAGAGCCACGTAACTCACCACGCACCATCGACGGGAGGTCTAGAACAGGTTTCTAAAGTTTCGGAACTCTAGGTCCGACGGTTCTTTTTTAGCTCCAACAAAGCTAACTATTGCAGCCACTGTGTGTCTCTACGCACCCCAATACGTCCCTCCTTCCAAGTTGTGTTTTAGTGTGATTTTTTTTTCCTTTGAATTTTTTTTGGAAAAATGACTGATTTACAGTTCATGGGGCTTGCCTAATCACATATATGAAGTTTTGGACAGATCTGACTTTTTTAACCCTTCGAAACAGCCCCTGAGACACCAATTATGGCACTTCCGGTTGGCACAGGAAGCTATAAATCAACACATGTCTTGATTGACATGGCCACTTACAGAATCCTGAGTTTTAAGTCTTTACGTTAAGAATTGACTGATCTACACAGGGTTGAATGCACCATGTCTATCAAACTGCAGGCAGGGTCTGGGTAAACACTTTTAGGGGCATTTTAACCACTTCCGGTTGGTCCAGGAAGCTTAGAATCAACACAGGTAGACCTCATAGTGGCCTGATGGACTGGTACCGAAGACAGGTTCATACGGCATTCATAACCCATATAGGCTTCAGGTTGAATTTTGTGGTGCAGGCAATGTATTCCTATGGGGAGAGATGACACTGTAATCTGTGAGATCAAAAAACCCTGTTTTACTGTGAAGGGTTAATGCCACACGGTCAAGGTTAGGCTTGTTCAGATCGGGAGGACCTTAGGAACATTCCTATGGTGGAATTGTTCTTCTCACCCTAACGGTTCTCTCACTGTCACCCAAAAGCAAATGACATTGTGGTGCAGGCTTCATTTTGGGCCTACTATTCTAATGGTGGCTGCGCCTAGACCGAGCGAGCTACGGTCAAGCGGGATAGCTCGTTATACTCAGCACAGTCTGGAGACTATGGTGATGCCATTTTTTTGTTGATTTCAGAATGCCATTTTGGTGATGGTCCCTCTCCGTTTATACATATTGCAAATGTACAAAAGTCAACTAGCAAGTCAGTGTCCATCAGTCAATTAGATGTCATTATGACACCAAACGGATATCAATTGACACCAAACCCACTTTTTCCTACTCATTTAGTAGCCAACTATCACATATGTCAGAGCAGGCCCATAATTCACAGCGCCTTCAGTTGAAAACATAATAAAAAGGTAAAACACATAGTTACGTTCTAGCTGCGGGTCCAGTTCAGACATTATGCGAAGGCCTATGTGAGGCGACCCCGAATCCCGAGTTTCGGCTCGATAGGTCATTTGGTGTCCGAGAAAAACCCTAATTGGTGCTGAAAATCCACTATTTTCCATGACTTGCTACGGGGTCCTTGAATGAGCTATCGGACAGAAACGTTGGGGTCTGTCTATATGGGCCGAGACGTTCGCAATGCACCTAGTCTTGCGACTCTGGGACATTTCTAAATGTCGTCATTTTCGTGATGCAAAAATGAATTGAAGTTATTGCAAATGTACGAGGCTGTTTCTCGGTCCGAGAACCTTCTAGAGCCACGTAACTCACCACGCACCATCGACGGGAGGTCTAGAACAGGTTTCTAAAGTTTCGGAACTCTAGGTCCGACGGTTCTTTTTTAGCTCCAACAAAGCTAACTATTGCAGCCACTGTGTGTCTCTACGCACCCCAATACGTCCCTCCTTCCAAGTTGTGTTTTAGTGTGATTTTTTTTTCCTTTGAATTTTTTTTGGAAAAATGACTGATTTACAGTTCATGGGGCTTGCCTAATCACATATATGAAGTTTTGGACAGATCTGACTTTTTTAACCCTTCGAAACAGCCCCTGAGACACCAATTATGGCACTTCCGGTTGGCACAGGAAGCTATAAATCAACACATGTCTTGATTGACATGGCCACTTACAGAATCCTGAGTTTTAAGTCTTTACGTTAAGAATTGACTGATCTACACAGGGTTGAATGCACCATGTCTATCAAACTGCAGGCAGGGTCTGGGTAAACACTTTTAGGGGCATTTTAACCACTTCCGGTTGGTCCAGGAAGCTTAGAATCAACACAGGTAGACCTCATAGTGGCCTGATGGACTGGTACCGAAGACAGGTTCATACGGCATTCATAACCCATATAGGCTTCAGGTTGAATTTTGTGGTGCAGGCTATGTATTCCTATGGGGAGAGATGACACTGTAATCTGTGAGATCAAAAAACCCTGTTTTACTGTGAAGGGTTAATGCCACACGGTCAAGGTTAGGCTTGTTCAGATCGGGAGGACCTTAGGAACATTCCTGTGGTGGAATTTTTCTTTTCACCCTAACGGTTCTCTCACTGTCACCCAAAAGCAAATGACATTGTGGTGCAGGCTTCATTTTGGGCCTACTATTCTAATGGTCGCTGCGCCTAGACCGAGCGAGCTACGGTCAAGCGGGATAGCTCGTTGAACTCAGCACAGTCTGGAGACTATGGTGATGCCATTTTTTTGTTGATTTCAGAATGCCATTTTGGTGATGGTCCCTCTCTGTTTAAACATATTGCAAATGTACAAAAGTCAACTAGCAAGTCAGTGTCCATCAGTCAATTAGATGTCATTATGACACCAAATGGATATGAATTGACACCAAACCCACTTTTTCCTACTCATTTAGTAGCCAACTATCACATATGTCAGAGCAGGCCCATAATTCACAGCGCCTTCAGTTGAAAACATAATAAAAAGGTAAAACACATAGTTACGTTCTAGCTGCGGGTCCAGTTCAGACATTATGCGAAGGCCTATGTGAGGCGACCCCGAATCCCGAGTTTCGGCTCGATAGGTAATTTGGTGTCCGAGAAAAACCCTAATTGGTGCTGAAAATCCACTTATTTCCATGCCTTGCTACGGGGTCCTTGAACAAGCTATCGGACAGAAATGATTCTGGGTCATCTCAATCGCTCGTTTGGGTTGATTTCAGAATGTCGCTTTTGGTGATGTTTTTTCACTATAGAATCATATTGCAAATGTACAAGAGTCAAGTGGACAAGAGTCCATCAGTCAATTAGATATCATTCTGACCACCAAACTGATACAAACTGACACCAAACCCACTTTTTCCAACTCGTTTAGTAGCCAACTATTACATACTTCAGAGCTGGCCCAAAATTCACAACGCCTTCGGTTCAAACCATAAAAAAACCATAAAACACGTAGTTATGTTCTAGCTGCGGGTCCATTTCTTATGTTATGTGTTGGCCTAGCTGAGGCGACCCCGAATCCCAAGTTTCGGCTCGAGAGGTCATTTGGTGTCCGAGAAAAACCCTAATTGGTGCTGAAAATCCACTATTTTCCATGACTTGCTACGGGGTCCTTGAATGAGCTATCGGACAGAAACGTTGGGGTCTGTCTATATGGGCCGAGACGTTCGCAATGCACCTAGTCTTGCGACTCTGGGACATTTCTAAATGTCGTCATTTTCGTGATGCAAAAATGAATTGAAGTTATTGCAAATGTACGAGGCTGTTTCTCGGTCCGAGAACCTTCTAGAGCCACGTAACTCACCACGCACCATCGACGGGAGGTCTAGAACAGGTTTCTAAAGTTTCGGAACTCTAGGTCCGACGGTTCTTTTTTAGCTCCAACAAAGCTAACTATTGCAGCCACTGTGTGTCTCTACGCACCCCAATACGTCCCTCCTTCCAAGTTGTGTTTTAGTGTGATTTTTTTTTCCTTTGAATTTTTTTTGGAAAAATGACTGATTTACAGTTCATGGGGCTTGCCTAATCACATATATGAAGTTTTGGACAGATCTGACTTTTTTAACCCTTCGAAACAGCCCCTGAGACACCAATTATGGCACTTCCGGTTGGCACAGGAAGCTATAAATCAACACATGTCTTGATTGACATGGCCACTTACAGAATCCTGAGTTTTAAGTCTTTACGTTAAGAATTGACTGATCTACACAGGGTTGAATGCACCATGTCTATCAAACTGCAGGCAGGGTCTGGGTAAACACTTTTAGGGGCATTTTAACCACTTCCGGTTGGTCCAGGAAGCTTAGAATCAACACAGGTAGACCTCATAGTGGCCTGATGGACTGGTACCGAAGACAGGTTCATACGGCATTCATAACCCATATAGGCTTCAGGTTGAATTTTGTGGTGCAGGCTATGTATTCCTATGGGGAGAGATGACACTGTAATCTGTGAGATCAAAAAACCCTGTTTTACTGTGAAGGGTTAATGCCACACGGTCAAGGTTAGGCTTGTTCAGATCGGGAGGACCTTAGGAACATTCCTGTGGTGGAATTTTTCTTCTCACCCTAACGGTTCTCTCACTGTCACCCAAAAGCAAATGACATTGTGGTGCAGGCTTCATTTTGGGCCTACTATTCTAATGGTCGCTGCGCCTAGACCGAGCGAGCTACGGTCAAGCGGGATAGCTCGTTGAACTCAGCACAGTCTGGAGACTATGGTGATGCCATTTTTTTGTTGATTTCAGAATGCCATTTTGGTGATGGTCCCTCTCTGTTTAAACATATTGCAAATGTACAAAAGTCAACTAGCAAGTCAGTGTCCATCAGTCAATTAGATGTCATTATGACACCAAATGGATATGAATTGACACCAAACCCACTTTTTCCTACTCATTTAGTAGCCAACTATCACATATGTCAGAGCAGGCCCATAATTCACAGCGCCTTCAGTTGAAAACATAATAAAAAGGTAAAACACATAGTTACGTTCTAGCTGTGGGTCCAGTTCAGACATTATGCGAAGGCCTATGTGAGGCGACCCCGAATCCCGAGTTTCGGCTCGATAGGTAATTTGGTGTCCGAGAAAAACCCTAATTGGTGCTGAAAATCCACTTATTTCCATGCCTTGCTACGGTGTCCTTGAACAAGCTATCGGACAGAAATGATTCTGGGTCATCTCAATCGCTCGTTTGGGTTGATTTCAGAATGTCGCTTTTGGTGATGTTTTTTCACTATAGAATCATATTGCAAATGTACAAGAGTCAAGTGGACAAGAGTCCATCAGTCAATTAGATATCATTCTGACCACCAAACTGATACAAACTGACACCAAACCCACTTTTTCCAACTCGTTTAGTAGCCAACTATTACATACTTCAGAGCTGGCCCAAAATTCACAACGCCTTCGGTTCAAACCATAAAAAAACCATAAAACACGTAGTTATGTTCTAGCTGCGGGTCCATTTCTTATGTTATGTGTTGGCCTAGCTGAGGCGACCCCGAATCCCAAGTTTCGGCTCGAGAGGTCATTTGGTGTCCGAGAAAAACCCTAATTGGTGCTGAAAATCCACTATTTTCCATGACTTGCTACGGGGTCCTTGAATGAGCTATCGGACAGAAACGTTGGGGTCTGTCTATATGGGCCGAGACGTTCGCAATGCACCTAGTCTTGCGACTCTGGGACATTTCTAAATGTCGTCATTTTCGTGATGCAAAAATGAATTGAAGTTAATGCAAATGTACGAGGCTGTTTCTCGGTCCGAGAACCTTCTAGAGCCACGTAACTCACCACGCACCATCGACGGGAGGTCTAGAACAGGTTTCTAAAGTTTCGGAACTCTAGGTCCGACGGTTCTTTTTTAGCTCCAACAAAGCTAACTATTGCAGCCACTGTCTGTCTCTACGCACCCCAATACGTCCCTCCTTCCAAGTTGTGTTTTAGTGTGATTTTTTTTTCCTTTGAATTTTTTTTGGAAAAATGACTGATTTACAGTTCATGGGGGTTGCCTAATCACATATATGAAGTTTTGGACAGATCTGACTTTTTTAACCCTTCGAAACAGCCCCTGAGACACCAATTATGGCACTTCCGGTTGGCACAGGAAGCTATAAATCAACACATGTCTTGATTGACATGGCCACTTACAGAATCCTGAGTTTTAAGTCTTTACGTTAAGAATTGACTGATCTACACAGGGTTGAATGCACCATGTCTATCAAACTGCAGGCAGGGTATGGGTAAACACTTTTAGGGGCATTTTAACCACTTCCGGTTGGTCCAGGAAGCTTAGAATCAACACAGGTAGACCTCATAGTGTCCTGATGGACTGGTACCGAAGACAGGTTCATACGGCATTCATAACCCATATAGGCTTCAGGTTGAATTTTGTGGTGCAGGCAATGTATTCCTATGGGGAGAGATGACACTGTAATCTGTGAGATCAAAAAACCCTGTTTTACTGTGAAGGGTTAATGCCACACGGTCAAGGTTAGGCTTGTTCAGATCGGGAGGACCTTAGGAACATTCCTATGGTGGAATTGTTCTTCTCACCCTAACGGTTCTCTCACTGTCACCCAAAAGCAAATGACATTGTGGTGCAGGCTTCATTTTGGGCCTACTATTCTAATGGTGGCTGCGCCTAGACCGAGCGAGCTACGGTCAAGCGGGATAGCTCGTTATACTCAGCACAGTCTGGAGACTATGGTGATGCCATTTTTTTGTTGATTTCAGAATGCCATTTTGCTGATGGTCCCTCTCTGTTTAAACATATTGCAAATGTACAAAAGTCAACTAGCAAGTCAGTGTCCATCAGTCAATTAGATGTCATTATGACACCAAATGGATATGAATTGACACCAAACCCACTTTTTCCTACTCATTTAGTAGCCAACTATCACATATGTCAGAGCAGGCCCATAATTCACAGCGCCTTCAGTTGAAAACATAATAAAAAGGTAAAACACATAGTTACGTTCTAGCTGCGGGTCCAGTTCAGACATTATGCGAAGGCCTATGTGAGGCGACCCCGAATCCCGAGTTTCGGCTCGATAGGTAATTTGGTGTCCGAGAAAAACCCTAATTGGTGCTGAAAATCCACTTATTTCCATGCCTTGCTACGGGGTCCTTGAACAAGCTATCGGACAGAAATGATTCTGGGTCATCTCAATCGCTCGTTTGGGTTGATTTCAGAATGTCGCTTTTGGTGATGTTTTTTCACTATAGAATCATATTGCAAATGTACAAGAGTCAAGTGGACAAGAGTCCATCAGTCAATTAGATATCATTCTGACCACCAAACTGATACAAACTGACACCAAACCCACTTTTTCCAACTCGTTTAGTAGCCAACTATTACATACTTCAGAGCTGGCCCAAAATTCACAACGCCTTCGGTTCAAACCATAAAAAAACCATAAAACACGTAGTTACGTTCTAGCTGCGGATCCATTTCTTATGTTATGTGTTGGCCTAGCTGAGGCGACCCCGAATCCCAAGTTTCGGCTCGATAGGTCATTTGGTGTCCGAGAAAAACCCTAATTGGTGCTGAAAATCCACTATTTTCCATGACTTGCTACGGGGTCCTTGAATGAGCTATCGGACAGAAACGTTGGGGTCTGTCTATATGGGCCGAGACGTTCGCAATGCACCTAGTCTTGCGACTCTGGGACATTTCTAAATGTCGTCATTTTCGTGATGCAAAAATGAATTGAAGTTAATGCAAATGTACGAGGCTGTTTCTCGGTCCGAGAACCTTCTAGAGCCACGTAACTCACCACGCACCATCGACGGGAGGTCTAGAACAGGTTTCTAAAGTTTCGGAACTCTAGGTCCGACGGTTCTTTTTTAGCTCCAACAAAGCTAACTATTGCAGCCACTGTCTGTCTCTACGCACCCCAATACGTCCCTCCTTCCAAGTTGTGTTTTAGTGTGATTTTTTTTTCCTTTGATTTTTTTTTGGGAAAAATGACTGATTTACAGTTCATGGGGGTTGCCTAATCACATATATGAAGTTTTGGACAGATCTGACTTTTTTAACCCTTCGAAACAGCCCCTGAGACACCAATTATGGCACTTCCGGTTGGCACAGGAAGCTATAAATCAACACATGTCTTGATTGACATGGCCACTTACAGAATCCTGAGTTTTAAGTCTTTACGTTAAGAATTGACTGATCTACACAGGGTTGAATGCACCATGTCTATCAAACTGCAGGCAGGGTCTGGGTAAACACTTTTAGGGGCATTTTAACCACTTCCGGTTGGTCCAGGAAGCTTAGAATCAACACAGGTAGACCTCATAGTGGCCTGATGGACTGGTACCGAAGACAGGTTCATACGGCATTCATAACCCATATAGGCTTCAGGTTGAATTTTGTGGTGCAGGCTATGTATTCCTATGGGGAGAGATGACACTGTAATCTGTGAGATCAAAAAACCCTGTTTTACTGTGAAGGGTTAATGCCACACGGTCAAGGTTAGGCTTGTTCAGATCGGGAGGACCTTAGGAACATTCCTGTGGTGGAATTTTTCTTCTCACCCTAACGGTTCTCTCACTGTCACCCAAAAGCAAATTACATTGTGGTGCAGGCTTCATTTTGGGCCTACTATTCTAATGGTCGCTGCGCCTAGACCGAGCGAGCTAAGGTCAAGCGGGATAGCTCGTTGAACTCAGCACAGTCTGGAGACTATGGTGATGCCATTTTTTTGTTGATTTCAGAATGCCATTTTGGTGATGGTCCCTCTCTGTTTAAACATATTGCAAATGTACAAAAGTCAACTAGCAAGTCAGTGTCCATCAGTCAATTAGATGTCATTATGACACCAAATGGATATGAATTGACACCAAACCCACTTTTTCCTACTCATTTAGTAGCCAACTATCACATATGTCAGAGCAGGCCCATAATTCACAGCGCCTTCAGTTGAAAACATAATAAAAAGGTAAAACACATAGTTACGTTCTAGCTGCGGGTCCAGTTCAGACATTATGCGAAGGCCTATGTGAGGCGACCCCGAATCCCGAGTTTCGGCTCGATAGGTCATTTGGTGTCCGAGAAAAACCCTAATTGGTGCTGAAAATCCACTTATTTCCATGCCTTGCTACGGGGTCCTTGAACAAGCTATCGGACAGAAATGATTCTGGGTCATCTCAATCGCTCGTTTGGGTTGATTTCAGAATGTCGCTTTTGGTGATGTTTTTTCACTATAGAATCATATTGCAAATGTACAAGAGTCAAGTGGACAAGAGTCCATCAGTCAATTAGATATCATTCTGACCACCAAACTGATACAAACTGACACCAAACCCACTTTTTCCAACTCGTTTAGTAGCCAACTATTACATACTTCAGAGCTGGCCCAAAATTCACAACGCCTTCGGTTCAAACCATAAAAAAACCATAAAACACGTAGTTACGTTCTAGCTGCGGGTCCATTTCTTATGTTATGTGTTGGCCTAGCTGAGGCGACCCCGAATCCCAAGTTTCGGCTCGATAGGTCATTTGGTGTCCGAGGAAAACCCTAATTGGTGCTGAAAATCCACTATTTTCCATGACTTGCTACGGGGTCCTTGAATGAGCTATCGGACAGAAACGTTGGGGTCTGTCTATATGGGCCGAGACGTTCGCAATGCACCTAGTCTTGCGACTCTGGGACATTTCTAAATGTCGTCATTTTCGTGATGCAAAAATGAATTGAAGTTAATGCCGAGGCTGTTTCTCGGTCCGAGAACCTTCTAGAGCCACGTAACTCACCACGCACCATCGACGGGAGGTCTAGAACAGGTTTCTAAAGTTTCGGAACTCTAGGTCCGACGGTTCTTTTTTAGCTCCAACAAAGCTAACTATTGCAGCCACTGTCTGTCTCTACGCACCCCAATACGTCCCTCCTTCCAAGTTGTGTTTTAGTGTGATTTTTTTTTCCTTTTAATTTTTTTTGGAAAAATGACTGATTTACAGTTCATGGGGGTTGCCTAATCACATATATGAAGTTTTGGACAGATCTGACTTTTTTAACCCTTCGAAACAGCCCCGGAGACACCAATTATGGCACTTCCGGTTGGCACAGGAAGCTATAAATCAACACATGTCTTGATTGACATGGCCACTTACAGAATCCTGAGTTTTAAGTCTTTACGTTAAGAATTGACTGATCTACACAGGGTTGAATGCACCATGTCTATCAAACTGCAGGCAGGGTCTGGGTAAACACTTTTAGGGGCATTTTAACCACTTCCGGTTGGTCCAGGAAGCTTAGAATCAACACAGGTAGACCTCATAGTGGCCTGATGGACTGGTACCGAAGACAGGTTCATACGGCATTCATAACCCATATAGGCTTCAGGTTGAATTTTGTGGTGCAGGCTATGTATTCCTATGGGGAGAGATGACACTGTAATCTGTGAGATCAAAAAACCCTGTTTTACTGTGAAGGGTTAATGCCACACGGTCAAGGTTAGGCTTGTTCAGATCGGGAGGACCTTAGGAACATTCCTGTGGTGGAATTTTTCTTCTCACCCTAACGGTTCTCTCACTGTCACCCAAAAGCAAATGACATTGTGGTGCAGGCTTCATTTTGGGCCTACTATTCTAATGGTCGCTGCGCCTAGACCGAGCGAGCTAAGGTCAAGCGGGATAGCTCGTTGAACTCAGCACAGTCTGGAGACTATGGTGATGCCATTTTTTTGTTGATTTCAGAATGCCATTTTGGTGATGGTCCCTCTCTGTTTAAACATATTGCAAATGTACAAAAGTCAACTAGCAAGTCAGTGTCCATCAGTCAATTAGATGTCATTATGACACCAAATGGATATGAATTGACACCAAACCCACTTTTTCCAACTCATTTAGTAGCCAACTATCACATATGTCAGAGCAGGCCCATAATTCACAGCGCCTTCAGTTGAAAACATAATAAAAAGGTAAAACACATAGTTACGTTCTAGCTGCGGGTCCAGTTCGGACATTATGCGAAGGCCTATGTGAGGCGACCCCGAATCCCGAGTTTCGGCTCGATAGGTCATTTGGTGTCCGAGAAAAACCCTAATTGGTGCTGAAAATCCACTTATTTCCATGCCTTGCTACGGGGTCCTTGAACGAGCTATCGGACAGAAACGTTGGGGTCCGTCTCTATGGGCCGAGCCGGTTACAACGCACCTAGCCTTGCGTCTCTGAGACTTTTCTAAACGTCGTCATTTTCGTGATGCAAAAATGAATTGAAGTTATTGCAAATGTACGAGGCTGTTTCTCGGTCCGAGAACCGTCTAGAGCCACGTAACTCGCCACGCACCATCGACCGGAGGTCTAGAACAGGTTTCTAAAGTTTCGGAACTCTAGGTCCAACCGTTCTTTTTTAGCTCGAACAAAGCTAACTATTGCAGCCACTGTCTGTCTCTACGCACCCCAATACGTCCCTCCATCCAAGTTGTGTTTTAGTGCGATTTTTTTTTCCTTTGATTTTTTTTGGGAAAAATGACTGATTTACAGTTCATGGGGGTTGCCTAATCACATATATGAAGTTTTGGACAGATCTGACTTTTTTAACCCTTCGAAACAGCCCCTGAGACACCAATTATGGCACTTCCGGTTGGCACAGGAAGCTATAAATCAACACATGTCTTGATTGACATGGCCACTTACAGAATCCTGAGTTTTAAGTCTTTACGTTAAGAATTGACTGATCTACACAGAGTTGAATGCACCATGTCTATCAAACTGCAGGCAGGGTCTGGGTAAACACTTTTAGGGGCATTTTAACCACTTCCGGTTGGTTCAGGAAGCTTAGAATCAACACAGGTAGACCTCATAGTGGCCTGATGGACTGGTACCGAAGACAGGTTCATACGGCATTCATAACCCATATAGGCTTCAGGTTGAATTTTGTGGTGCAGGCAATGTATTCCTATGGGGAGAGATGACACTGTAATCTGTGAGATCAAAAAACCCTGTTTTACTGTGAAGGGTTAATGCCACACGGTCAAGGTTAGGCTTGTTCAGATCGGGAGGACCTTAGGAACATTCCTATGGTGGAATTTTTCTTCTCACCCTAACGGTTCTCTCACTGTCACCCAAAAGCAAATGACATTGTGGTGCAGGCTTCATTTTGGGCCTACTATTCTAATGGTGGCTGCGCCTAGACCGAGCGAGCTACGGTCAAGCGGGATAGCTCGTTATACTCAGCACAGTCTGGAGACTATGGTGATGCCATTTTTTTGTTGATTTCAGAATGCCATTTTGGTGATGGTCCCTCTCCGTTTAAACATATTGCAAATGTACAAAAGTCAACTAGCAAGTCAGTGTCCATCAGTCAATTAGATGTCATTATGACACCAAACGGATATCAATTGACACCAAACCCACTTTTTCCTACTCATTTAGTAGCCAACTATCACATATGTCAGAGCAGGCCCATAATTCACAGCGCCTTCAGTTGAAAACATAATAAAAAGGTAAAACACATAGTTACGTTCTAGCTGCGGGTCCAGTTCAGACATTATGCGAAGGCCTATGTGAGGCGACCCCGAATCCCGAGTTTCGGCTCGATAGGTAATTTGGTGTCCGAGAAAAACCCTAATTGGTGCTGAAAATCCACTTATTTCCATGCCTTGCTACGGGGTCCTTGAACAAGCTATCGGACAGAAATGATTCTGGGTCATCTCAATCGCTCGTTTGGGTTGATTTCAGAATGTCGCTTTTGGTGATGTTTTTTCACTATAGAATCATATTGCAAATGTACAAGAGTCAAGTGGACAAGAGTCCATCAGTCAATTAGATATCATTCTGACCACCAAACTGATACAAACTGACACCAAACCCACTTTTTCCAACTCGTTTAGTAGCCAACTATTACATACTTCAGAGCTGGCCCAAAATTCACAACGCCTTCGGTTCAAACCATAAAAAAACCATAAAACACGTAGTTACGTTCTAGCTGCGGGTCCATTTCTTATGTTATGTGTTGGCCTAGCTGAGGCGACCCCGAATCCCAAGTTTCGGCTCGATAGGTCATTTGGTGTCCGAGAAAAACCCTAATTGGTGCTGAAAATCCACTATTTTCCATGACTTGCTACGGGGTCCTTGAATGAGCTATCGGACAGAAACGTTGGGGTCTTAGAATCAACACAGGTAGACCTCATAGTGGCCTGATGGACTGGTACCGAAGACAGGTTCATACGGCATTCATAACCCATATAGGCTTCAGGTTGAATTTTGTGGTGCAGGCTATGTATTCCTATGGGGAGAGATGACACTGTAATCTGTGAGATCAAAAAACCCTGTTTTACTGTGAAGGGTTAATGCCACACGGTCAAGGTTAGGCTTGTTCAGATCGGGAGGACCTTAGGAACATTCCTGTGGTGGAATTTTTCTTCTCACCCTAACGGTTCTCTCACTGTCACCCAAAAGCAAATTACATTGTGGTGCAGGCTTCATTTTGGGCCTACTATTCTAATGGTCGCTGCGCCTAGACCGAGCGAGCTAAGGTCAAGCGGGATAGCTCGTTGAACTCAGCACAGTCTGGAGACTATGGTGATGCCATTTTTTTGTTGATTTCAGAATGCCATTTTGGTGATGGTCCCTCTCTGTTTAAACATATTGCAAATGTACAAAAGTCAACTAGCAAGTCAGTGTCCATCAGTCAATTAGATGTCATTATGACACCAAATGGATATGAATTGACACCAAACCCACTTTTTCCAACTCATTTAGTAGCCAACTATCACATATGTCAGAGCAGGCCCATAATTCACAGCGCCTTCAGTTGAAAACATAATAAAAAGGTAAAACACATAGTTACGTTCTAGCTGCGGGTCCAGTTCAGACATTATGCGAAGGCCTATGTGAGGCGACCCCGAATCCCGAGTTTCGGCTCGATAGGTAATTTGGTGTCCGAGAAAAACCCTAATTGGTGCTGAAAATCCACTTATTTCCATGCCTTGCTACGGGGTCCTTGAACAAGCTATCGGACAGAAATGATTCTGGGTCATCTCAATCGCTCGTTTGGGTTGATTTCAGAATGTCGCTTTTGGTGATGTTTTTTCACTATAGAATCATATTGCAAATGTACAAGAGTCAAGTGGACAAGAGTCCATCAGTCAATTAGATATCATTCTGACCACCAAACTGATACAAACTGACACCAAACCCACTTTTTCCAACTCGTTTAGTAGCCAACTATTACATACTTCAGAGCTGGCCCAAAATTCACAACGCCTTCGGTTCAAACCATAAAAAAACCATAAAACACGTAGTTACGTTCTAGCTGCGGGTCCATTTCTTATGTTATGTGTTGGCCTAGCTGAGGCGACCCCGAATCCCAAGTTTCGGCTCGATAGGTCATTTGGTGTCCGAGAAAAACCCTAATTGGTGCTGAAAATCCACTATTTTCCATGACTTGCTACGGGGTCCTTGAATGAGCTATCGGACAGAAACGTTGGGGTCTTAGAATCAACACAGGTAGACCTCATAGTGGCCTGATGGACTGGTACCGAAGACAGGTTCATACGGCATTCATAACCCATATAGGCTTCAGGTTGAATTTTGTGGTGCAGGCTATGTATTCCTATGGGGAGAGATGACACTGTAATCTGTGAGATCAAAAAACCCTGTTTTACTGTGAAGGGTTAATGCCACACGGTCAAGGTTAGGCTTGTTCAGATCGGGAGGACCTTAGGAACATTCCTGTGGTGGAATTTTTCTTCTCACCCTAACGGTTCTCTCACTGTCACCCAAAAGCAAATTACATTGTGGTGCAGGCTTCATTTTGGGCCTACTATTCTAATGGTCGCTGCGCCTAGACCGAGCGAGCTAAGGTCAAGCGGGATAGCTCGTTGAACTCAGCACAGTCTGGAGACTATGGTGATGCCATTTTTTTGTTGATTTCAGAATGCCATTTTGGTGATGGTCCCTCTCTGTTTAAACATATTGCAAATGTACAAAAGTCAACTAGCAAGTCAGTGTCCATCAGTCAATTAGATGTCATTATGACACCAAATGGATATGAATTGACACCAAACCCACTTTTTCCTACTCATTTAGTAGCCAACTATCACATATGTCAGAGCAGGCCCATAATTCACAGCGCCTTCAGTTGAAAACATAATAAAAAGGTAAAACACATAGTTACGTTCTAGCTGCGGGTCCAGTTCAGACATTATGCGAAGGCCTATGTGAGGCGACCCCGAATCCCGAGTTTCGGCTCGATAGGTAATTTGGTGTCCGAGAAAAACCCTAATTGGTGCTGAAAATCCACTTATTTCCATGCCTTGCTACGGGGTCCTTGAACAAGCTATCGGACAGAAATGATTCTGGGTCATCTCAATCGCTCGTTTGGGTTGATTTCAGAATGTCGCTTTTGGTGATGTTTTTTCACTATAGAATCATATTGCAAATGTACAAGAGTCAAGTGGACAAGAGTCCATCAGTCAATTAGATATCATTCTGACCACCAAACTGATACAAACTGACACCAAACCCACTTTTTCCAACTCGTTTAGTAGCCAACTATTACATACTTCAGAGCTGGCCCAAAATTCACAACGCCTTCGGTTCAAACCATAAAAAAACCATAAAACACGTAGTTACGTTCTAGCTGCGGGTCCATTTCTTATGTTATGTGTTGGCCTAGCTGAGGCGACCCCGAATCCCAAGTTTCGGCTCGATAGGTCATTTGGTGTCCGAGAAAAACCCTAATTGGTGCTGAAAATCCACTATTTTCCATGACTTGCTACGGGGTCCTTGAATGAGCTATCGGACAGAAACGTTGGGGTCTGTCTATATGGGCCGAGACGTTCGCAATGCACCTAGTCTTGCGACTCTGGGACATTTCTAAATGTCGTCATTTTCGTGATGCAAAAATGAATTGAAGTTAATGCAAATGTACGAGGCTGTTTCTCGGTCCGAGAACCTTCTAGAGCCACGTAACTCACCACGCACCATCGACGGGAGGTCTAGAACAGGTTTCTAAAGTTTCGGAACTCTAGGTCCGACGGTTCTTTTTTAGCTCCAACAAAGCTAACTATTGCAGCCACTGTCTGTCTCTACGCACCCCAATACGTCCCTCCTTCCAAGTTGTGTTTTAGTGTGATTTTTTTTTCCTTTTAATTTTTTTTGGAAAAATGACTGATTTACAGTTCATGGGGGTTGCCTAATCACATATATGAAGTTTTGGACAGATCTGACTTTTTTAACCCTTCGAAACAGCCCCTGAGACACCAATTATGGCACTTCCGGTTGGCACAGGAAGCTATAAATCAACACATGTCTTGATTGACATGGCCACTTACAGAATCCTGAGTTTTAAGTCTTTACGTTAAGAATTGACTGATCTACACAGAGTTGAATGCACCATGTCTATCAAACTGCAGGCAGGGTATGGGTAAACAATTTTAGGGGCATTTTAACCACTTCCGGTTGGTCCAGGAAGCTTAGAATCAACACAGGTAGACCTCATAGTGGCCTGATGGACTGGTACCGAAGACAGGTTCATACGGCATTCATAACCCATATAGGCTTCAGGTTGAATTTTGTGGTGCAGGCTATGTATTCCTATGGGGAGAGATGACACTGTAATCTGTGAGATCAAAAAACCCTGTTTTACTGTGAAGGGTTAATGCCACACGGTCAAGGTTAGGCTTGTTCAGATCGGGAGGACCTTAGGAACATTCCTGTGGTGGAATTTTTCTTCTCACCCTAACGGTTCTCTCACTGTCACCCAAAAGCAAATGACATTGTGGTGCAGGCTTCATTTTGGGCCTACTATTCTAATGGTCGCTGCGCCTAGACCGAGCGAGCTACGGTCAAGCGGGATAGCTCGTTGAACTCAGCACAGTCTGGAGACTATGGTGATGCCATTTTTTTGTTGATTTCAGAATGCCATTTTGGTGATGGTCCCTCTCTGTTTAAACATATTGCAAATGTACAAAAGTCAACTAGCAAGTCAGTGTCCATCAGTCAATTAGATGTCATTATGACACCAAATGGATATGAATTGACACCAAACCCACTTTTTCCTACTCATTTAGTAGCCAACTATCACATATGTCAGAGCAGGCCCATAATTCACAGCGCCTTCAGTTGAAAACATAATAAAAAGGTAAAACACATAGTTACGTTCTAGCTGCGGGTCCAGTTCAGACATTATGCGAAGGCCTATGTGAGGCGACCCCGAATCCCGAGTTTCGGCTCGATAGGTAATTTGGTGTCCGAGAAAAACCCTAATTGGTGCTGAAAATCCACTTATTTCCATGCCTTGCTACGGGGTCCTTGAACAAGCTATCGGACAGAAATGATTCTGGGTCATCTCAATCGCTCGTTTGGGTTGATTTCAGAATGTCGCTTTTGGTGATGTTTTTTCACTATAGAATCATATTGCAAATGTACAAGAGTCAAGTGGACAAGAGTCCATCAGTCAATTAGATATCATTCTGACCACCAAACTGATACAAACTGACACCAAACCCACTTTTTCCAACTCGTTTAGTAGCCAACTATTACATACTTCAGAGCTGGCCCAAAATTCACAACGCCTTCGGTTCAAACCATAAAAAAACCATAAAACACGTAGTTATGTTCTAGCTGCGGGTCCATTTCTTATGTTATGTGTTGGCCTAGCTGAGGCGACCCCGAATCCCAAGTTTCGGCTCGAGAGGTCATTTGGTGTCCGAGAAAAACCCTAATTGGTGCTGAAAATCCACTATTTTCCATGACTTGCTACGGGGTCCTTGAATGAGCTATCGGACAGAAACGTTGGGGTCTGTCTATATGGGCCGAGACGTTCGCAATGCACCTAGTCTTGCGACTCTGGGACATTTCTAAATGTCGTCATTTTCGTGATGCAAAAATGAATTGAAGTTAATGCAAATGTACGAGGCTGTTTCTCGGTCCGAGAACCTTCTAGAGCCACGTAACTCACCACGCACCATCGACGGGAGGTCTAGAACAGGTTTCTAAAGTTTCGGAACTCTAGGTCCGACGGTTCTTTTTTAGCTCCAACAAAGCTAACTATTGCAGCCACTGTCTGTCTCTACGCACCCCAATACGTCCCTCCTTCCAAGTTGTGTTTTAGTGTGATTTTTTTTTCCTTTTAATTTTTTTTGGAAAAATGACTGATTTACAGTTCATGGGGGTTGCCTAATCACATATATGAAGTTTTGGACAGATCTGACTTTTTTAACCCTTCGAAACAGCCCCTGAGACACCAATTATGGCACTTCCGGTTGGCACAGGAAGCTATAAATCAACACATGTCTTGATTGACATGGCCACTTACAGAATCCTGAGTTTTAAGTCTTTACGTTAAGAATTGACTGATCTACACAGGGTTGAATGCACCATGTCTATCAAACTGCAGGCAGGGTATGGGTAAACACTTTTAGGGGCATTTTAACCACTTCCGGTTGGTCCAGGAAGCTTAGAATCAACACAGGTAGACCTCATAGTGTCCTGATGGACTGGTACCGAAGACAGGTTCATACGGCATTCATAACCCATATAGGCTTCAGGTTGAATTTTGTGGTGCAGGCAATGTATTCCTATGGGGAGAGATGACACTGTAATCTGTGAGATCAAAAAACCCTGTTTTACTGTGAAGGGTTAATGCCACACGGTCAAGGTTAGGCTTGTTCAGATCGGGAGGACCTTAGGAACATTCCTATGGTGGAATTGTTCTTCTCACCCTAACGGTTCTCTCACTGTCACCCAAAAGCAAATGACATTGTGGTGCAGGCTTCATTTTGGGCCTACTATTCTAATGGTGGCTGCGCCTAGACCGAGCGAGCTACGGTCAAGCGGGATAGCTCGTTATACTCAGCACAGTCTGGAGACTATGGTGATGCCATTTTTTTGTTGATTTCAGAATGCCATTTTGGTGATGGTCCCTCTCTGTTTAAACATATTGCAAATGTACAAAAGTCAACTAGCAAGTCAGTGTCCATCAGTCAATTAGATGTCATTATGACACCAAATGGATATGAATTGACACCAAACCCACTTTTTCCTACTCATTTAGTAGCCAACTATCACATATGTCAGAGCAGGCCCATAATTCACAGCGCCTTCAGTTGAAAACATAATAAAAAGGTAAAACACATAGTTACGTTCTAGCTGCGGGTCCAGTTCAGACATTATGCGAAGGCCTATGTGAGGCGACCCCGAATCCCGAGTTTCGGCTCGATAGGTAATTTGGTGTCCGAGAAAAACCCTAATTGGTGCTGAAAATCCACTTATTTCCATGCCTTGCTACGGGGTCCTTGAACAAGCTATCGGACAGAAATGATTCTGGGTCATCTCAATCGCTCGTTTGGGTTGATTTCAGAATGTCGCTTTTGGTGATGTTTTTTCACTATAGAATCATATTGCAAATGTACAAGAGTCAAGTGGACAAGAGTCCATCAGTCAATTAGATATCATTCTGACCACCAAACTGATACAAACTGACACCAAACCCACTTTTTCCAACTCGTTTAGTAGCCAACTATTACATACTTCAGAGCTGGCCCAAAATTCACAACGCCTTCGGTTCAAACCATAAAAAAACCATAAAACACGTAGTTACGTTCTAGCTGCGGATCCATTTCTTATGTTATGTGTTGGCCTAGCTGAGGCGACCCCGAATCCCAAGTTTCGGCTCGATAGGTCATTTGGTGTCCGAGAAAAACCCTAATTGGTGCTGAAAATCCACTATTTTCCATGACTTGCTACGGGGTCCTTGAATGAGCTATCGGACAGAAACGTTGGGGTCTGTCTATATGGGCCGAGACGTTCGCAATGCACCTAGTCTTGCGACTCTGGGACATTTCTAAATGTCGTCATTTTCGTGATGCAAAAATGAATTGAAGTTAATGCAAATGTACGAGGCTGTTTCTCGGTCCGAGAACCTTCTAGAGCCACGTAACTCACCACGCACCATCGACGGGAGGTCTAGAACAGGTTTCTAAAGTTTCGGAACTCTAGGTCCGACGGTTCTTTTTTAGCTCCAACAAAGCTAACTATTGCAGCCACTGTCTGTCTCTACGCACCCCAATACGTCCCTCCTTCCAAGTTGTGTTTTAGTGTGATTTTTTTTTCCTTTGATTTTTTTTGGGAAAAATGACTGATTTACAGTTCATGGGGGTTGCCTAATCACATATATGAAGTTTTGGACAGATCTGACTTTTTTAACCCTTCGAAACAGCCCCTGAGACACCAATTATGGCACTTCCGGTTGGCACAGGAAGCTATAAATCAACACATGTCTTGATTGACATGGCCACTTACAGAATCCTGAGTTTTAAGTCTTTACGTTAAGAATTGACTGATCTACACAGGGTTGAATGCACCATGTCTATCAAACTGCAGGCAGGGTCTGGGTAAACACTTTTAGGGGCATTTTAACCACTTCCGGTTGGTCCAGGAAGCTTAGAATCAACACAGGTAGACCTCATAGTGGCCTGATGGACTGGTACCGAAGACAGGTTCATACGGCATTCATAACCCATATAGGCTTCAGGTTGAATTTTGTGGTGCAGGCTATGTATTCCTATGGGGAGAGATGACACTGTAATCTGTGAGATCAAAAAACCCTGTTTTACTGTGAAGGGTTAATGCCACACGGTCAAGGTTAGGCTTGTTCAGATCGGGAGGACCTTAGGAACATTCCTGTGGTGGAATTTTTCTTCTCACCCTAACGGTTCTCTCACTGTCACCCAAAAGCAAATTACATTGTGGTGCAGGCTTCATTTTGGGCCTACTATTCTAATGGTCGCTGCGCCTAGACCGAGCGAGCTAAGGTCAAGCGGGATAGCTCGTTGAACTCAGCACAGTCTGGAGACTATGGTGATGCCATTTTTTTGTTGATTTCAGAATGCCATTTTGGTGATGGTCCCTCTCTGTTTAAACATATTGCAAATGTACAAAAGTCAACTAGCAAGTCAGTGTCCATCAGTCAATTAGATGTCATTATGACACCAAATGGATATGAATTGACACCAAACCCACTTTTTCCTACTCATTTAGTAGCCAACTATCACATATGTCAGAGCAGGCCCATAATTCACAGCGCCTTCAGTTGAAAACATAATAAAAAGGTAAAACACATAGTTACGTTCTAGCTGCGGGTCCAGTTCAGACATTATGCGAAGGCCTATGTGAGGCGACCCCGAATCCCGAGTTTCGGCTCGATAGGTAATTTGGTGTCCGAGAAAAACCCTAATTGGTGCTGAAAATCCACTTATTTCCATGCCTTGCTACGGGGTCCTTGAACAAGCTATCGGACAGAAATGATTCTGGGTCATCTCAATCGCTCGTTTGGGTTGATTTCAGAATGTCGCTTTTGGTGATGTTTTTTCACTATAGAATCATATTGCAAATGTACAAGAGTCAAGTGGACAAGAGTCCATCAGTCAATTAGATATCATTCTGACCACCAAACTGATACAAACTGACACCAAACCCACTTTTTCCAACTCGTTTAGTAGCCAACTATTACATACTTCAGAGCTGGCCCAAAATTCACAACGCCTTCGGTTCAAACCATAAAAAAACCATAAAACACGTAGTTACGTTCTAGCTGCGGATCCATTTCTTATGTTATGTGTTGGCCTAGCTGAGGCGACCCCGAATCCCAAGTTTCGGCTCGATAGGTCATTTGGTGTCCGAGAAAAACCCTAATTGGTGCTGAAAATCCACTATTTTCCATGACTTGCTACGGGGTCCTTGAATGAGCTATCGGACAGAAACGTTGGGGTCTGTCTATATGGGCCGAGACGTTCGCAATGCACCTAGTCTTGCGACTCTGGGACATTTCTAAATGTCGTCATTTTCGTGATGCAAAAATGAATTGAAGTTAATGCAAATGTACGAGGCTGTTTCTCGGTCCGAGAACCTTCTAGAGCCACGTAACTCACCACGCACCATCGACGGGAGGTCTAGAACAGGTTTCTAAAGTTTCGGAACTCTAGGTCCGACGGTTCTTTTTTAGCTCCAACAAAGCTAACTATTGCAGCCACTGTCTGTCTCTACGCACCCCAATACGTCCCTCCTTCCAAGTTGTGTTTTAGTGTGATTTTTTTTTCCTTTTAATTTTTTTTGGAAAAATGACTGATTTACAGTTCATGGGGGTTGCCTAATCACATATATGAAGTTTTGGACAGATCTGACTTTTTTAACCCTTCGAAACAGCCCCTGAGACACCAATTATGGCACTTCCGGTTGGCACAGGAAGCTATAAATCAACACATGTCTTGATTGACATGGCCACTTACAGAATCCTGAGTTTTAAGTCTTTACGTTAAGAATTGACTGATCTACACAGGGTTGAATGCACCATGTCTATCAAACTGCAGGCAGGGTCTGGGTAAACACTTTTAGGGGCATTTTAACCACTTCCGGTTGGTCCAGGAAGCTTAGAATCAACACAGGTAGACCTCATAGTGGCCTGATGGACTGGTACCGAAGACAGGTTCATACGGCATTCATAACCCATATAGGCTTCAGGTTGAATTTTGTGGTGCAGGCTATGTATTCCTATGGGGAGAGATGACACTGTAATCTGTGAGATCAAAAAACCCTGTTTTACTGTGAAGGGTTAATGCCACACGGTCAAGGTTAGGCTTGTTCAGATCGGGAGGACCTTAGGAACATTCCTGTGGTGGAATTTTTCTTCTCACCCTAACGGTTCTCTCACTGTCACCCAAAAGCAAATTACATTGTGGTGCAGGCTTCATTTTGGGCCTACTATTCTAATGGTCGCTGCGCCTAGACCGAGCGAGCTAAGGTCAAGCGGGATAGCTCGTTGAACTCAGCACAGTCTGGAGACTATGGTGATGCCATTTTTTTGTTGATTTCAGAATGCCATTTTGGTGATGGTCCCTCTCTGTTTAAACATATTGCAAATGTACAAAAGTCAACTAGCAAGTCAGTGTCCATCAGTCAATTAGATGTCATTATGACACCAAATGGATATGAATTGACACCAAACCCACTTTTTCCTACTCATTTAGTAGCCAACTATCACATATGTCAGAGCAGGCCCATAATTCACAGCGCCTTCAGTTGAAAACATAATAAAAAGGTAAAACACATAGTTACGTTCTAGCTGCGGGTCCAGTTCAGACATTATGCGAAGGCCTATGTGAGGCGACCCCGAATCCCGAGTTTCGGCTCGATAGGTAATTTGGTGTCCGAGAAAAACCCTAATTGGTGCTGAAAATCCACTTATTTCCATGCCTTGCTACGGGGTCCTTGAACAAGCTATCGGACAGAAATGATTCTGGGTCATCTCAATCGCTCGTTTGGGTTGATTTCAGAATGTCGCTTTTGGTGATGTTTTTTCACTATAGAATCATATTGCAAATGTACAAGAGTCAAGTGGACAAGAGTCCATCAGTCAATTAGATATCATTCTGACCACCAAACTGATACAAACTGACACCAAACCCACTTTTTCCAACTCGTTTAGTAGCCAACTATTACATACTTCAGAGCTGGCCCAAAATTCACAACGCCTTCGGTTCAAACCATAAAAAAACCATAAAACACGTAGTTACGTTCTAGCTGCGGATCCATTTCTTATGTTATGTGTTGGCCTAGCTGAGGCGACCCCGAATCCCAAGTTTCGGCTCGATAGGTCATTTGGTGTCCGAGAAAAACCCTAATTGGTGCTGAAAATCCACTATTTTCCATGACTTGCTACGGGGTCCTTGAATGAGCTATCGGACAGAAACGTTGGGGTCTGTCTATATGGGCCGAGACGTTCGCAATGCACCTAGTCTTGCGACTCTGGGACATTTCTAAATGTCGTCATTTTCGTGATGCAAAAATGAATTGAAGTTAATGCAAATGTACGAGGCTGTTTCTCGGTCCGAGAACCTTCTAGAGCCACGTAACTCACCACGCACCATCGACGGGAGGTCTAGAACAGGTTTCTAAAGTTTCGGAACTCTAGGTCCGACGGTTCTTTTTTAGCTCCAACAAAGCTAACTATTGCAGCCACTGTCTGTCTCTACGCACCCCAATACGTCCCTCCTTCCAAGTTGTGTTTTAGTGTGATTTTTTTTTCCTTTTAATTTTTTTTGGAAAAATGACTGATTTACAGTTCATGGGGGTTGCCTAATCACATATATGAAGTTTTGGACAGATCTGACTTTTTTAACCCTTCGAAACAGCCCCGGAGACACCAATTATGGCACTTCCGGTTGGCACAGGAAGCTATAAATCAACACATGTCTTGATTGACATGGCCACTTACAGAATCCTGAGTTTTAAGTCTTTACGTTAAGAATTGACTGATCTACACAGGGTTGAATGCACCATGTCTATCAAACTGCAGGCAGGGTCTGGGTAAACACTTTTAGGGGCATTTTAACCACTTCCGGTTGGTCCAGGAAGCTTAGAATCAACACAGGTAGACCTCATAGTGGCCTGATGGACTGGTACCGAAGACAGGTTCATACGGCATTCATAACCCATATAGGCTTCAGGTTGAATTTTGTGGTGCAGGCTATGTATTCCTATGGGGAGAGATGACACTGTAATCTGTGAGATCAAAAAACCCTGTTTTACTGTGAAGGGTTAATGCCACACGGTCAAGGTTAGGCTTGTTCAGATCGGGAGGACCTTAGGAACATTCCTGTGGTGGAATTTTTCTTCTCACCCTAACGGTTCTCTCACTGTCACCCAAAAGCAAATGACATTGTGGTGCAGGCTTCATTTTGGGCCTACTATTCTAATGGTCGCTGCGCCTAGACCGAGTGAGCTAAGGTCAAGCGGGATAGCTCGTTGAACTCAGCACAGTCTGGAGACTATGGTGATGCCATTTTTTTGTTGATTTCAGAATGCCATTTTGGTGATGGTCCCTCTCTGTTTAAACATATTGCAAATGTACAAAAGTCAACTAGCAAGTCAGTGTCCATCAGTCAATTAGATGTCATTATGACACCAAATGGATATGAATTGACACCAAACCCACTTTTTCCAACTCATTTAGTAGCCAACTATCACATATGTCAGAGCAGGCCCATAATTCACAGCGCCTTCAGTTGAAAACATAATAAAAAGGTAAAACACATAGTTACGCTCTAGCTGCGGGTCCAGTTCGGACATTATGCGAAGGCCTATGTGAGGCGACCCCGAATCCCGAGTTTCGGCTCGATAGGTCATTTGGTGTCCGAGAAAAACCCTAATTGGTGCTGAAAATCCACTTATTTCCATGCCTTGCTACGGGGTCCTTGAACGAGCTATCGGACAGAAACGTTGGGGTCCGTCTCTATGGGCCGAGCCGGTTACAACGCACCTAGCCTTGCGTCTCTGAGACTTTTCTAAACGTCGTCATTTTCGTGATGCAAAAATGAATTGAAGTTATTGCAAATGTACGAGGCTGTTTCTCGGTCCGAGAACCGTCTAGAGCCACGTAACTCGCCACGCACCATCGACCGGAGGTCTAGAACAGGTTTCTAAAGTTTCGGAACTCTAGGTCCAACCGTTCTTTTTTAGCTCGAACAAAGCTAACTATTGCAGCCACTGTCTGTCTCTACGCACCCCAATACGTCCCTCCATCCAAGTTGTGTTTTAGTGCGATTTTTTTTTCCTTTGATTTTTTTTGGGAAAAATGACTGATTTACAGTTCATGGGGGTTGCCTAATCACATATATGAAGTTTTGGACAGATCTGACTTTTTTAACCCTTCGAAACAGCCCCTGAGACACCAATTATGGCACTTCCGGTTGGCACAGGAAGCTATAAATCAACACATGTCTTGATTGACATGGCCACTTACAGAATCCTGAGTTTTAAGTCTTTACGTTAAGAATTGACTGATCTACACAGAGTTGAATGCACCATGTCTATCAAACTGCAGGCAGGGTCTGGGTAAACACTTTTAGGGGCATTTTAACCACTTCCGGTTGGTTCAGGAAGCTTAGAATCAACACAGGTAGACCTCATAGTGGCCTGATGGACTGGTACCGAAGACAGGTTCATACGGCATTCATAACCCATATAGGCTTCAGGTTGAATTTTGTGGTGCAGGCAATGTATTCCTATGGGGAGAGATGACACTGTAATCTGTGAGATCAAAAAACCCTGTTTTACTGTGAAGGGTTAATGCCACACGGTCAAGGTTAGGCTTGTTCAGATCGGGAGGACCTTAGGAACATTCCTATGGTGGAATTTTTCTTCTCACCCTAACGGTTCTCTCACTGTCACCCAAAAGCAAATGACATTGTGGTGCAGGCTTCATTTTGGGCCTACTATTCTAATGGTCGCTGCGCCTAGACCGAGCGAGCTAAGGTCAAGCGGGATAGCTCGTTGAACTCAGCACAGTCTGGAGACTATGGTGATGCCATTTTTTTGTTGATTTCAGAATGCCATTTTGGTGATGGTCCCTCTCCGTTTAAACATATTGCAAATGTACAAAAGTCAACTAGCAAGTCAGTGTCCATCAGTCAATTAGATGTCATTATGACACCAAACGGATATCAATTGACACCAAACCCACTTTTTCCTACTCATTTAGTAGCCAACTATCACATATGTCAGAGCAGGCCCATAATTCACAGCGCCTTCAGTTGAAAACATAATAAAAAGGTAAAACACATAGTTACGTTCTAGCTGCGGGTCCAGTTCAGACATTATGCGAAGGCCTATGTGAGGCGACCCCGAATCCCGAGTTTCGGCTCGATAGGTAATTTGGTGTCCGAGAAAAACCCTAATTGGTGCTGAAAATCCACTTATTTCCATGCCTTGCTACGGGGTCCTTGAACAAGCTATCGGACAGAAATGATTCTGGGTCATCTCAATCGCTCGTTTGGGTTGATTTCAGAATGTCGCTTTTGGTGATGTTTTTTCACTATAGAATCATATTGCAAATGTACAAGAGTCAAGTGGACAAGAGTCCATCAGTCAATTAGATATCATTCTGACCACCAAACTGATACAAACTGACACCAAACCCACTTTTTCCAACTCGTTTAGTAGCCAACTATTACATACTTCAGAGCTGGCCCAAAATTCACAACGCCTTCGGTTCAAACCATAAAAAAACCATAAAACACGTAGTTACGTTCTAGCTGCGGGTCCATTTCTTATGTTATGTGTTGGCCTAGCTGAGGCGACCCCGAATCCCAAGTTTCGGCTCGATAGGTCATTTGGTGTCCGAGAAAAACCCTAATTGGTGCTGAAAATCCACTATTTTCCATGACTTGCTACGGGGTCCTTGAATGAGCTATCGGACAGAAACGTTGGGGTCTTAGAATCAACACAGGTAGACCTCATAGTGGCCTGATGGACTGGTACCGAAGACAGGTTCATACGGCATTCATAACCCATATAGGCTTCAGGTTGAATTTTGTGGTGCAGGCTATGTATTCCTATGGGGAGAGATGACACTGTAATCTGTGAGATCAAAAAACCCTGTTTTACTGTGAAGGGTTAATGCCACACGGTCAAGGTTAGGCTTGTTCAGATCGGGAGGACCTTAGGAACATTCCTGTGGTGGAATTTTTCTTCTCACCCTAACGGTTCTCTCACTGTCACCCAAAAGCAAATTACATTGTGGTGCAGGCTTCATTTTGGGCCTACTATTCTAATGGTCGCTGCGCCTAGACCGAGCGAGCTAAGGTCAAGCGGGATAGCTCGTTGAACTCAGCACAGTCTGGAGACTATGGTGATGCCATTTTTTTGTTGATTTCAGAATGCCATTTTGGTGATGGTCCCTCTCTGTTTAAACATATTGCAAATGTACAAAAGTCAACTAGCAAGTCAGTGTCCATCAGTCAATTAGATGTCATTATGACACCAAATGGATATGAATTGACACCAAACCCACTTTTTCCTACTCATTTAGTAGCCAACTATCACATATGTCAGAGCAGGCCCATAATTCACAGCGCCTTCAGTTGAAAACATAATAAAAAGGTAAAACACATAGTTACGTTCTAGCTGCGGGTCCAGTTCAGACATTATGCGAAGGCCTATGTGAGGCGACCCCGAATCCCGAGTTTCGGCTCGATAGGTAATTTGGTGTCCGAGAAAAACCCTAATTGGTGCTGAAAATCCACTTATTTCCATGCCTTGCTACGGGGTCCTTGAACAAGCTATCGGACAGAAATGATTCTGGGTCATCTCAATCGCTCGTTTGGGTTGATTTCAGAATGTCGCTTTTGGTGATGTTTTTTCACTATAGAATCATATTGCAAATGTACAAGAGTCAAGTGGACAAGAGTCCATCAGTCAATTAGATATCATTCTGACCACCAAACTGATACAAACTGACACCAAACCCACTTTTTCCAACTCGTTTAGTAGCCAACTATTACATACTTCAGAGCTGGCCCAAAATTCACAACGCCTTCGGTTCAAACCATAAAAAAACCATAAAACACGTAGTTACGTTCTAGCTGCGGATCCATTTCTTATGTTATGTGTTGGCCTAGCTGAGGCGACCCCGAATCCCAAGTTTCGGCTCGATAGGTCATTTGGTGTCCGAGAAAAACCCTAATTGGTGCTGAAAATCCACTATTTTCCATGACTTGCTACGGGGTCCTTGAATGAGCTATCGGACAGAAACGTTGGGGTCTGTCTATATGGGCCGAGACGTTCGCAATGCACCTAGTCTTGCGACTCTGGGACATTTCTAAATGTCGTCATTTTCGTGATGCAAAAATGAATTGAAGTTAATGCAAATGTACGAGGCTGTTTCTCGGTCCGAGAACCTTCTAGAGCCACGTAACTCACCACGCACCATCGACGGGAGGTCTAGAACAGGTTTCTAAAGTTTCGGAACTCTAGGTCCGACGGTTCTTTTTTAGCTCCAACAAAGCTAACTATTGCAGCCACTGTCTGTCTCTACGCACCCCAATACGTCCCTCCTTCCAAGTTGTGTTTTAGTGTGATTTTTTTTTCCTTTGATTTTTTTTGGGAAAAATGACTGATTTACAGTTCATGGGGGTTGCCTAATCACATATATGAAGTTTTGGACAGATCTGACTTTTTTAACCCTTCGAAACAGCCCCTGAGACACCAATTATGGCACTTCCGGTTGGCACAGGAAGCTATAAATCAACACATGTCTTGATTGACATGGCCACTTACAGAATCCTGAGTTTTAAGTCTTTACGTTAAGAATTGACTGATCTACACAGGGTTGAATGCACCATGTCTATCAAACTGCAGGCAGGGTCTGGGTAAACACTTTTAGGGGCATTTTAACCACTTCCGGTTGGTCCAGGAAGCTTAGAATCAACACAGGTAGACCTCATAGTGGCCTGATGGACTGGTACCGAAGACAGGTTCATACGGCATTCATAACCCATATAGGCTTCAGGTTGAATTTTGTGGTGCAGGCTATGTATTCCTATGGGGAGAGATGACACTGTAATCTGTGAGATCAAAAAACCCTGTTTTACTGTGAAGGGTTAATGCCACACGGTCAAGGTTAGGCTTGTTCAGATCGGGAGGACCTTAGGAACATTCCTGTGGTGGAATTTTTCTTCTCACCCTAACGGTTCTCTCACTGTCACCCAAAAGCAAATTACATTGTGGTGCAGGCTTCATTTTGGGCCTACTATTCTAATGGTCGCTGCGCCTAGACCGAGCGAGCTAAGGTCAAGCGGGATAGCTCGTTGAACTCAGCACAGTCTGGAGACTATGGTGATGCCATTTTTTTGTTGATTTCAGAATGCCATTTTGGTGATGGTCCCTCTCTGTTTAAACATATTGCAAATGTACAAAAGTCAACTAGCAAGTCAGTGTCCATCAGTCAATTAGATGTCATTATGACACCAAATGGATATGAATTGACACCAAACCCACTTTTTCCTACTCATTTAGTAGCCAACTATCACATATGTCAGAGCAGGCCCATAATTCACAGCGCCTTCAGTTGAAAACATAATAAAAAGGTAAAACACATAGTTACGTTCTAGCTGCGGGTCCAGTTCAGACATTATGCGAAGGCCTATGTGAGGCGACCCCGAATCCCGAGTTTCGGCTCGATAGGTAATTTGGTGTCCGAGAAAAACCCTAATTGGTGCTGAAAATCCACTTATTTCCATGCCTTGCTACGGGGTCCTTGAACAAGCTATCGGACAGAAATGATTCTGGGTCATCTCAATCGCTCGTTTGGGTTGATTTCAGAATGTCGCTTTTGGTGATGTTTTTTCACTATAGAATCATATTGCAAATGTACAAGAGTCAAGTGGACAAGAGTCCATCAGTCAATTAGATATCATTCTGACCACCAAACTGATACAAACTGACACCAAACCCACTTTTTCCAACTCGTTTAGTAGCCAACTATTACATACTTCAGAGCTGGCCCAAAATTCACAACGCCTTCGGTTCAAACCATAAAAAAACCATAAAACACGTAGTTACGTTCTAGCTGCGGATCCATTTCTTATGTTATGTGTTGGCCTAGCTGAGGCGACCCCGAATCCCAAGTTTCGGCTCGATAGGTCATTTGGTGTCCGAGAAAAACCCTAATTGGTGCTGAAAATCCACTATTTTCCATGACTTGCTACGGGGTCCTTGAATGAGCTATCGGACAGAAACGTTGGGGTCTGTCTATATGGGCCGAGACGTTCGCAATGCACCTAGTCTTGCGACTCTGGGACATTTCTAAATGTCGTCATTTTCGTGATGCAAAAATGAATTGAAGTTAATGCAAATGTACGAGGCTGTTTCTCGGTCCGAGAACCTTCTAGAGCCACGTAACTCACCACGCACCATCGACGGGAGGTCTAGAACAGGTTTCTAAAGTTTCGGAACTCTAGGTCCGACGGTTCTTTTTTAGCTCCAACAAAGCTAACTATTGCAGCCACTGTCTGTCTCTACGCACCCCAATACGTCCCTCCTTCCAAGTTGTGTTTTAGTGTGATTTTTTTTTCCTTTTAATTTTTTTTGGAAAAATGACTGATTTACAGTTCATGGGGGTTGCCTAATCACATATATGAAGTTTTGGACAGATCTGACTTTTTTAACCCTTCGAAACAGCCCCTGAGACACCAATTATGGCACTTCCGGTTGGCACAGGAAGCTATAAATCAACACATGTCTTGATTGACATGGCCACTTACAGAATCCTGAGTTTTAAGTCTTTACGTTAAGAATTGACTGATCTACACAGGGTTGAATGCACCATGTCTATCAAACTGCAGGCAGGGTCTGGGTAAACACTTTTAGGGGCATTTTAACCACTTCCGGTTGGTCCAGGAAGCTTAGAATCAACACAGGTAGACCTCATAGTGGCCTGATGGACTGGTACCGAAGACAGGTTCATACGGCATTCATAACCCATATAGGCTTCAGGTTGAATTTTGTGGTGCAGGCTATGTATTCCTATGGGGAGAGATGACACTGTAATCTGTGAGATCAAAAAACCCTGTTTTACTGTGAAGGGTTAATGCCACACGGTCAAGGTTAGGCTTGTTCAGATCGGGAGGACCTTAGGAACATTCCTGTGGTGGAATTTTTCTTCTCACCCTAACGGTTCTCTCACTGTCACCCAAAAGCAAATTACATTGTGGTGCAGGCTTCATTTTGGGCCTACTATTCTAATGGTCGCTGCGCCTAGACCGAGCGAGCTAAGGTCAAGCGGGATAGCTCGTTGAACTCAGCACAGTCTGGAGACTATGGTGATGCCATTTTTTTGTTGATTTCAGAATGCCATTTTGGTGATGGTCCCTCTCTGTTTAAACATATTGCAAATGTACAAAAGTCAACTAGCAAGTCAGTGTCCATCAGTCAATTAGATGTCATTATGACACCAAATGGATATGAATTGACACCAAACCCACTTTTTCCTACTCATTTAGTAGCCAACTATCACATATGTCAGAGCAGGCCCATAATTCACAGCGCCTTCAGTTGAAAACATAATAAAAAGGTAAAACACATAGTTACGTTCTAGCTGCGGGTCCAGTTCAGACATTATGCGAAGGCCTATGTGAGGCGACCCCGAATCCCGAGTTTCGGCTCGATAGGTAATTTGGTGTCCGAGAAAAACCCTAATTGGTGCTGAAAATCCACTTATTTCCATGCCTTGCTACGGGGTCCTTGAACAAGCTATCGGACAGAAATGATTCTGGGTCATCTCAATCGCTCGTTTGGGTTGATTTCAGAATGTCGCTTTTGGTGATGTTTTTTCACTATAGAATCATATTGCAAATGTACAAGAGTCAAGTGGACAAGAGTCCATCAGTCAATTAGATATCATTCTGACCACCAAACTGATACAAACTGACACCAAACCCACTTTTTCCAACTCGTTTAGTAGCCAACTATTACATACTTCAGAGCTGGCCCAAAATTCACAACGCCTTCGGTTCAAACCATAAAAAAACCATAAAACACGTAGTTACGTTCTAGCTGCGGATCCATTTCTTATGTTATGTGTTGGCCTAGCTGAGGCGACCCCGAATCCCAAGTTTCGGCTCGATAGGTCATTTGGTGTCCGAGAAAAACCCTAATTGGTGCTGAAAATCCACTATTTTCCATGACTTGCTACGGGGTCCTTGAATGAGCTATCGGACAGAAACGTTGGGGTCTGTCTATATGGGCCGAGACGTTCGCAATGCACCTAGTCTTGCGACTCTGGGACATTTCTAAATGTCGTCATTTTCGTGATGCAAAAATGAATTGAAGTTAATGCAAATGTACGAGGCTGTTTCTCGGTCCGAGAACCTTCTAGAGCCACGTAACTCACCACGCACCATCGACGGGAGGTCTAGAACAGGTTTCTAAAGTTTCGGAACTCTAGGTCCGACGGTTCTTTTTTAGCTCCAACAAAGCTAACTATTGCAGCCACTGTCTGTCTCTACGCACCCCAATACGTCCCTCCTTCCAAGTTGTGTTTTAGTGTGATTTTTTTTTCCTTTTAATTTTTTTTGGAAAAATGACTGATTTACAGTTCATGGGGGTTGCCTAATCACATATATGAAGTTTTGGACAGATCTGACTTTTTTAACCCTTCGAAACAGCCCCGGAGACACCAATTATGGCACTTCCGGTTGGCACAGGAAGCTATAAATCAACACATGTCTTGATTGACATGGCCACTTACAGAATCCTGAGTTTTAAGTCTTTACGTTAAGAATTGACTGATCTACACAGGGTTGAATGCACCATGTCTATCAAACTGCAGGCAGGGTCTGGGTAAACACTTTTAGGGGCATTTTAACCACTTCCGGTTGGTCCAGGAAGCTTAGAATCAACACAGGTAGACCTCATAGTGGCCTGATGGACTGGTACCGAAGACAGGTTCATACGGCATTCATAACCCATATAGGCTTCAGGTTGAATTTTGTGGTGCAGGCTATGTATTCCTATGGGGAGAGATGACACTGTAATCTGTGAGATCAAAAAACCCTGTTTTACTGTGAAGGGTTAATGCCACACGGTCAAGGTTAGGCTTGTTCAGATCGGGAGGACCTTAGGAACATTCCTGTGGTGGAATTTTTCTTCTCACCCTAACGGTTCTCTCACTGTCACCCAAAAGCAAATGACATTGTGGTGCAGGCTTCATTTTGGGCCTACTATTCTAATGGTCGCTGCGCCTAGACCGAGTGAGCTAAGGTCAAGCGGGATAGCTCGTTGAACTCAGCACAGTCTGGAGACTATGGTGATGCCATTTTTTTGTTGATTTCAGAATGCCATTTTGGTGATGGTCCCTCTCTGTTTAAACATATTGCAAATGTACAAAAGTCAACTAGCAAGTCAGTGTCCATCAGTCAATTAGATGTCATTATGACACCAAATGGATATGAATTGACACCAAACCCACTTTTTCCAACTCATTTAGTAGCCAACTATCACATATGTCAGAGCAGGCCCATAATTCACAGCGCCTTCAGTTGAAAACATAATAAAAAGGTAAAACACATAGTTACGCTCTAGCTGCGGGTCCAGTTCGGACATTATGCGAAGGCCTATGTGAGGCGACCCCGAATCCCGAGTTTCGGCTCGATAGGTCATTTGGTGTCCGAGAAAAACCCTAATTGGTGCTGAAAATCCACTTATTTCCATGCCTTGCTACGGGGTCCTTGAACGAGCTATCGGACAGAAACGTTGGGGTCCGTCTCTATGGGCCGAGCCGGTTACAACGCACCTAGCCTTGCGTCTCTGAGACTTTTCTAAACGTCGTCATTTTCGTGATGCAAAAATGAATTGAAGTTATTGCAAATGTACGAGGCTGTTTCTCGGTCCGAGAACCGTCTAGAGCCACGTAACTCGCCACGCACCATCGACCGGAGGTCTAGAACAGGTTTCTAAAGTTTCGGAACTCTAGGTCCAACCGTTCTTTTTTAGCTCGAACAAAGCTAACTATTGCAGCCACTGTCTGTCTCTACGCACCCCAATACGTCCCTCCATCCAAGTTGTGTTTTAGTGCGATTTTTTTTTCCTTTGATTTTTTTTGGGAAAAATGACTGATTTACAGTTCATGGGGGTTGCCTAATCACATATATGAAGTTTTGGACAGATCTGACTTTTTTAACCCTTCGAAACAGCCCCTGAGACACCAATTATGGCACTTCCGGTTGGCACAGGAAGCTATAAATCAACACATGTCTTGATTGACATGGCCACTTACAGAATCCTGAGTTTTAAGTCTTTACGTTAAGAATTGACTGATCTACACAGAGTTGAATGCACCATGTCTATCAAACTGCAGGCAGGGTCTGGGTAAACACTTTTAGGGGCATTTTAACCACTTCCGGTTGGTTCAGGAAGCTTAGAATCAACACAGGTAGACCTCATAGTGGCCTGATGGACTGGTACCGAAGACAGGTTCATACGGCATTCATAACCCATATAGGCTTCAGGTTGAATTTTGTGGTGCAGGCAATGTATTCCTATGGGGAGAGATGACACTGTAATCTGTGAGATCAAAAAACCCTGTTTTACTGTGAAGGGTTAATGCCACACGGTCAAGGTTAGGCTTGTTCAGATCGGGAGGACCTTAGGAACATTCCTATGGTGGAATTTTTCTTCTCACCCTAACGGTTCTCTCACTGTCACCCAAAAGCAAATGACATTGTGGTGCAGGCTTCATTTTGGGCCTACTATTCTAATGGTCGCTGCGCCTAGACCGAGCGAGCTAAGGTCAAGCGGGATAGCTCGTTGAACTCAGCACAGTCTGGAGACTATGGTGATGCCATTTTTTTGTTGATTTCAGAATGCCATTTTGGTGATGGTCCCTCTCCGTTTAAACATATTGCAAATGTACAAAAGTCAACTAGCAAGTCAGTGTCCATCAGTCAATTAGATGTCATTATGACACCAAACGGATATCAATTGACACCAAACCCACTTTTTCCTACTCATTTAGTAGCCAACTATCACATATGTCAGAGCAGGCCCATAATTCACAGCGCCTTCAGTTGAAAACATAATAAAAAGGTAAAACACATAGTTACGTTCTAGCTGCGGGTCCAGTTCAGACATTATGCGAAGGCCTATGTGAGGCGACCCCGAATCCCGAGTTTCGGCTCGATAGGTAATTTGGTGTCCGAGAAAAACCCTAATTGGTGCTGAAAATCCACTTATTTCCATGCCTTGCTACGGGGTCCTTGAACAAGCTATCGGACAGAAATGATTCTGGGTCATCTCAATCGCTCGTTTGGGTTGATTTCAGAATGTCGCTTTTGGTGATGTTTTTTCACTATAGAATCATATTGCAAATGTACAAGAGTCAAGTGGACAAGAGTCCATCAGTCAATTAGATATCATTCTGACCACCAAACTGATACAAACTGACACCAAACCCACTTTTTCCAACTCGTTTAGTAGCCAACTATTACATACTTCAGAGCTGGCCCAAAATTCACAACGCCTTCGGTTCAAACCATAAAAAAACCATAAAACACGTAGTTACGTTCTAGCTGCGGGTCCATTTCTTATGTTATGTGTTGGCCTAGCTGAGGCGACCCCGAATCCCAAGTTTCGGCTCGATAGGTCATTTGGTGTCCGAGAAAAACCCTAATTGGTGCTGAAAATCCACTATTTTCCATGACTTGCTACGGGGTCCTTGAATGAGCTATCGGACAGAAACGTTGGGGTCTTAGAATCAACACAGGTAGACCTCATAGTGGCCTGATGGACTGGTACCGAAGACAGGTTCATACGGCATTCATAACCCATATAGGCTTCAGGTTGAATTTTGTGGTGCAGGCTATGTATTCCTATGGGGAGAGATGACACTGTAATCTGTGAGATCAAAAAACCCTGTTTTACTGTGAAGGGTTAATGCCACACGGTCAAGGTTAGGCTTGTTCAGATCGGGAGGACCTTAGGAACATTCCTGTGGTGGAATTTTTCTTCTCACCCTAACGGTTCTCTCACTGTCACCCAAAAGCAAATTACATTGTGGTGCAGGCTTCATTTTGGGCCTACTATTCTAATGGTCGCTGCGCCTAGACCGAGCGAGCTAAGGTCAAGCGGGATAGCTCGTTGAACTCAGCACAGTCTGGAGACTATGGTGATGCCATTTTTTTGTTGATTTCAGAATGCCATTTTGGTGATGGTCCCTCTCTGTTTAAACATATTGCAAATGTACAAAAGTCAACTAGCAAGTCAGTGTCCATCAGTCAATTAGATGTCATTATGACACCAAATGGATATGAATTGACACCAAACCCACTTTTTCCTACTCATTTAGTAGCCAACTATCACATATGTCAGAGCAGGCCCATAATTCACAGCGCCTTCAGTTGAAAACATAATAAAAAGGTAAAACACACAGTTACGTTCTAGCTGCGGGTCCAGTTCAGACATTATGCGAAGGCCTATGTGAGGCGACCCCGAATCCCGAGTTTCGGCTCGATAGGTAATTTGGTGTCCGAGAAAAACCCTAATTGGTGCTGAAAATCCACTTATTTCCATGCCTTGCTACGGGGTCCTTGAACAAGCTATCGGACAGAAATGATTCTGGGTCATCTCAATCGCTCGTTTGGGTTGATTTCAGAATGTCGCTTTTGGTGATGTTTTTTCACTATAGAATCATATTGCAAATGTACAAGAGTCAAGTGGACAAGAGTCCATCAGTCAATTAGATATCATTCTGACCACCAAACTGATACAAACTGACACCAAACCCACTTTTTCCAACTCGTTTAGTAGCCAACTATTACATACTTCAGAGCTGGCCCAAAATTCACAACGCCTTCGGTTCAAACCATAAAAAAACCATAAAACACGTAGTTACGTTCTAGCTGCGGGTCCATTTCTTATGTTATGTGTTGGCCTAGCTGAGGCGACCCCGAATCCCAAGTTTCGGCTCGATAGGTCATTTGGTGTCCGAGAAAAACCCTAATTGGTGCTGAAAATCCACTATTTTCCATGACTTGCTACGGGGTCCTTGAATGAGCTATCGGACAGAAACGTTGGGGTCTGTCTATATGGGCCGAGACGTTCGCAATGCACCTAGTCTTGCGACTCTGGGACATTTCTAAATGTCGTCATTTTCGTGATGCAAAAATGAATTGAAGTTAATGCAAATGTACGAGGCTGTTTCTCGGTCCGAGAACCTTCTAGAGCCACGTAACTCACCACGCACCATCGACGGGAGGTCTAGAACAGGTTTCTAAAGTTTCGGAACTCTAGGTCCGACGGTTCTTTTTTAGCTCCAACAAAGCTAACTATTGCAGCCACTGTCTGTCTCTACGCACCCCAATTACGTCCCTCCTTCCAAGTTGTGTTTTAGTGTGATTTTTTTTTCCTTTGAATTTTTTTTGGAAAAATGACTGATTTACAGTTCATGGGGGTTGCCTAATCACATATATGAAGTTTTGGACAGATCTGACTTTTTTAACCCTTCGAAACAGCCCCTGAGACACCAATTATGGCACTTCCGGTTGGCACAGGAAGCTATAAATCAACACATGTCTTGATTGACATGGCCACTTACAGAATCCTGAGTTTTAAGTCTTTACGTTAAGAATTGACTGATCTACACAGAGTTGAATGCACCATGTCTATCAAACTGCAGGCAGGGTCTGGGTAAACACTTTTAGGGGCATTTTAACCACTTCCGGTTGGTTCAGGAAGCTTAGAATCAACACAGGTAGACCTCATAGTGGCCTGATGGACTGGTACCGAAGACAGGTTCATACGGCATTCATAACCCATATAGGCTTCAGGTTGAATTTTGTGGTGCAGGCAATGTATTCCTATGGGGAGAGATGACACTGTAATCTGTGAGATCAAAAAACCCTGTTTTACTGTGAAGGGTTAATGCCACACGGTCAAGGTTAGGCTTGTTCAGATCGGGAGGACCTTAGGAACATTCCTATGGTGGAATTTTTCTTCTCACCCTAACGGTTCTCTCACTGTCACCCAAAAGCAAATGACATTGTGGTGCAGGCTTCATTTTGGGCCTACTATTCTAATGGTCGCTGCGCCTAGACCGAGCGAGCTAAGGTCAAGCGGGATAGCTCGTTGAACTCAGCACAGTCTGGAGACTATGGTGATGCCATTTTTTTGTTGATTTCAGAATGCCATTTTGGTGATGGTCCCTCTCCGTTTAAACATATTGCAAATGTACAAAAGTCAACTAGCAAGTCAGTGTCCATCAGTCAATTAGATGTCATTATGACACCAAACGGATATCAATTGACACCAAACCCACTTTTTCCTACTCATTTAGTAGCCAACTATCACATATGTCAGAGCAGGCCCATAATTCACAGCGCCTTCAGTTGAAAACATAATAAAAAGGTAAAACACATAGTTACGTTCTAGCTGCGGGTCCAGTTCAGACATTATGCGAAGGCCTATGTGAGGCGACCCCGAATCCCGAGTTTCGGCTCGATAGGTCATTTGGTGTCCGAGAAAAACCCTAATTGGTGCTGAAAATCCACTTATTTCCATGCCTTGCTACGGGGTCCTTGAACAAGCTATCGGACAGAAATGATTCTGGGTCATCTCAATCGCTCGTTTGGGTTGATTTCAGAATGTCGCTTTTGGTGATGTTTTTTCACTATAGAATCATATTGCAAATGTACAAGAGTCAAGTGGACAAGAGTCCATCAGTCAATTAGATATCATTCTGACCACCAAACTGATACAAACTGACACCAAACCCACTTTTTCCAACTCGTTTAGTAGCCAACTATTACATACTTCAGAGCTGGCCCAAAATTCACAACGCCTTCGGTTCAAACCATAAAAAAACCATAAAACACGTAGTTACGTTCTAGCTGCGGGTCCATTTCTTATGTTATGTGTTGGCCTAGCTGAGGCGACCCCGAATCCCAAGTTTCGGCTCGATAGGTCATTTGGTGTCCGAGAAAAACCCTAATTGGTGCTGAAAATCCACTATTTTCCATGACTTGCTACGGGGTCCTTGAATGAGCTATCGGACAGAAACGTTGGGGTCTTAGAATCAACACAGGTAGACCTCATAGTGGCCTGATGGACTGGTACCGAAGACAGGTTCATACGGCATTCATAACCCATATAGGCTTCAGGTTGAATTTTGTGGTGCAGGCTATGTATTCCTATGGGGAGAGATGACACTGTAATCTGTGAGATCAAAAAACCCTGTTTTACTGTGAAGGGTTAATGCCACACGGTCAAGGTTAGGCTTGTTCAGATCGGGAGGACCTTAGGAACATTCCTGTGGTGGAATTTTTCTTCTCACCCTAACGGTTCTCTCACTGTCACCCAAAAGCAAATTACATTGTGGTGCAGGCTTCATTTTGGGCCTACTATTCTAATGGTCGCTGCGCCTAGACCGAGCGAGCTAAGGTCAAGCGGGATAGCTCGTTGAACTCAGCACAGTCTGGAGACTATGGTGATGCCATTTTTTTGTTGATTTCAGAATGCCATTTTGGTGATGGTCCCTCTCTGTTTAAACATATTGCAAATGTACAAAAGTCAACTAGCAAGTCAGTGTCCATCAGTCAATTAGATGTCATTATGACACCAAATGGATATGAATTGACACCAAACCCACTTTTTCCTACTCATTTAGTAGCCAACTATCACATATGTCAGAGCAGGCCCATAATTCACAGCGCCTTCAGTTGAAAACATAATAAAAAGGTAAAACACATAGTTACGTTCTAGCTGCGGGTCCAGTTCAGACATTATGCGAAGGCCTATGTGAGGCGACCCCGAATCCCGAGTTTCGGCTCGATAGGTAATTTGGTGTCCGAGAAAAACCCTAATTGGTGCTGAAAATCCACTTATTTCCATGCCTTGCTACGGGGTCCTTGAACAAGCTATCGGACAGAAATGATTCTGGGTCATCTCAATCGCTCGTTTGGGTTGATTTCAGAATGTCGCTTTTGGTGATGTTTTTTCACTATAGAATCATATTGCAAATGTACAAGAGTCAAGTGGACAAGAGTCCATCAGTCAATTAGATATCATTCTGACCACCAAACTGATACAAACTGACACCAAACCCACTTTTTCCAACTCGTTTAGTAGCCAACTATTACATACTTCAGAGCTGGCCCAAAATTCACAACGCCTTCGGTTCAAACCATAAAAAAACCATAAAACACGTAGTTACGTTCTAGCTGCGGGTCCATTTCTTATGTTATGTGTTGGCCTAGCTGAGGCGACCCCGAATCCCAAGTTTCGGCTCGATAGGTAATTTGGTGTCCGAGAAAAACCCTAATTGGTGCTGAAAATCCACTTATTTCCATGCCTTGCTACGGGGTCCTTGAACAAGCTATCGGACAGAAATGATTCTGGGTCATCTCAATCGCTCGTTTGGGTTGATTTCAGAATGTCGCTTTTGGTGATGTTTTTTCACTATAGAATCATATTGCAAATGTACAAGAGTCAAGTGGACAAGAGTCCATCAGTCAATTAGATATCATTCTGACCACCAAACTGATACAAACTGACACCAAACCCACTTTTTCCAACTCGTTTAGTAGCCAACTATTACATACTTCAGAGCTGGCCCAAAATTCACAACGCCTTCGGTTCAAACCATAAAAAAACCATAAAACACGTAGTTACGTTCTAGCTGCGGGTCCATTTCTTATGTTATGTGTTGGCCTAGCTGAGGCGACCCCGAATCCCAAGTTTCGGCTCGATAGGTCATTTGGTGTCCGAGAAAAACCCTAATTGGTGCTGAAAATCCACTATTTTCCATGACTTGCTACGGGGTCCTTGAATGAGCTATCGGACAGAAACGTTGGGGTCTGTCTATATGGGCCGAGACGTTCGCAATGCACCTAGTCTTGCGACTCTGGGACATTTCTAAATGTCGTCATTTTCGTGATGCAAAAATGAATTGAAGTTAATGCAAATGTACGAGGCTGTTTCTCGGTCCGAGAACCTTCTAGAGCCACGTAACTCACCACGCACCATCGACGGGAGGTCTAGAACAGGTTTCTAAAGTTTTGGAACTCTAGGTCCGACGGTTCTTTTTTAGCTCCAACAAAGCTAACTATTGCAGCCACTGTCTGTCTCTACGCACCCCAATACGTCCCTCCTTCCAAGTTGTGTTTTAGTGTGATTTTTTTTTCCTTTGAATTTTTTTTGGAAAAATGACTGATTTACAGTTCATGGGGGTTGCCTAATCACATATATGAAGTTTTGGACAGATCTGACTTTTTTAACCCTTCGAAACAGCCCCTGAGACACCAATTATGGCACTTCCGGTTGGCACAGGAAGCTATAAATCAACACATGTCTTGATTGACATGGCCACTTACAGAATCCTGAGTTTTAAGTCTTTACGTTAAGAATTGACTGATCTACACAGAGTTGAATGCACCATGTCTATCAAACTGCAGGCAGGGTCTGGGTAAACACTTTTAGGGGCATTTTAACCACTTCCGGTTGGTTCAGGAAGCTTAGAATCAACACAGGTAGACCTCATAGTGGCCTGATGGACTGGTACCGAAGACAGGTTCATATGGCATTCATAACCCATATAGGCTTCAGGTTGAATTTTGTGGTGCAGGCAATGTATTCCTATGGGGAGAGATGACACTGTAATCTGTGAGATCAAAAAACCCTGTTTTACTGTGAAGGGTTAATGCCACACGGTCAAGGTTAGGCTTGTTCAGATCGGGAGGACCTTAGGAACATTCCTATGGTGGAATTTTTCTTCTCACCCTAACGGTTCTCTCACTGTCACCCAAAAGCAAATGACATTGTGGTGCAGGCTTCATTTTGGGCCTACTATTCTAATGGTGGCTGCGCCTAGACCGAGCGAGCTACGGTCAAGCGGGATAGCTCGTTATACTCAGCACAGTCTGGAGACTATGGTGATGCCATTTTTTTGTTGATTTCAGAATGCCATTTTGGTGATGGTCCCTCTCCGTTTAAACATATTGCAAATGTACAAAAGTCAACTAGCAAGTCAGTGTCCATCAGTCAATTAGATGTCATTATGACACCAAACGGATATCAATTGACACCAAACCCACTTTTTCCTACTCATTTAGTAGCCAACTATCACATATGTCAGAGCAGGCCCATAATTCACAGCGCCTTCAGTTGAAAACATAATAAAAAGGTAAAACACATAGTTACGTTCTAGCTGCGGGTCCAGTTCAGACATTATGCGAAGGCCTATGTGAGGCGACCCCGAATCCCGAGTTTCGGCTCGATAGGTCATTTGGTGTCCGAGAAAAACCCTAATTGGTGCTGAAAATCCACTTATTTCCATGCCTTGCTACGGGGTCCTTGAACAAGCTATCGGACAGAAATGATTCTGGGTCATCTCAATCGCTCGTTTGGGTTGATTTCAGAATGTCGCTTTTGGTGATGTTTTTTCACAATAGAATCATATTGCAAATGTACAAGAGTCAAGTGGACAAGAGTCCATCAGTCAATTAGATATCATTCTGACCACCAAACTGATACAAACTGACACCAAACCCACTTTTTCCAACTCGTTTAGTAGCCAACTATTACATACTTCAGAGCTGGCCCAAAATTCACAACGCCTTCGGTTCAAACCATAAAAAAACCATAAAACACGTAGTTACGTTCTAGCTGCGGGTCCATTTCTTATGTTATGTGTTGGCCTAGCTGAGGCGACCCCGAATCCCAAGTTTCGGCTCGATAGGTCATTTGGTGTCCGAGAAAAACCCTAATTGGTGCTGAAAATCCACTATTTTCCATGACTTGCTACGGGGTCCTTGAATGAGCTATCGGACAGAAACGTTGGGGTCTGTCTATATGGGCCGAGACGTTCGCAATGCACCTAGTCTTGCGACTCTGGGACATTTCTAAATGTCGTCATTTTCGTGATGCAAAAATGAATTGAAGTTAATGCAAATGTACGAGGCTGTTTCTCGGTCCGAGAACCTTCTAGAGCCACGTAACTCACCACGCACCATCGACGGGAGGTCTAGAACAGGTTTCTAAAGTTTCGGAACTCTAGGTCCGACGGTTCTTTTTTAGCTCCAACAAAGCTAACTATTGCAGCCACTGTCTGTCTCTACGCACCCCAATACGTCCCTCCTTCCAAGTTGTGTTTTAGTGTGATTTTTTTTTCCTTTGAATTTTTTTTGGAAAAATGACTGATTTACAGTTCATGGGGGTTGCCTAATCACATATATGAAGTTTTGGACAGATCTGACTTTTTTAACCCTTCGAAACAGCCCCTGAGACACCAATTATGGCACTTCCGGTTGGCACAGGAAGCTATAAATCAACACATGTCTTGATTGACATGGCCACTTACAGAATCCTGAGTTTTAAGTCTTTACGTTAAGAATTGACTGATCTACACAGAGTTGAATGCACCATGTCTATCAAACTGCAGGCAGGGTCTGGGTAAACACTTTTAGGGGCATTTTAACCACTTCCGGTTGGTTCAGGAAGCTTAGAATCAACACAGGTAGACCTCATAGTGGCCTGATGGACTGGTACCGAAGACAGGTTCATATGGCATTCATAACCCATATAGGCTTCAGGTTGAATTTTGTGGTGCAGGCAATGTATTCCTATGGGGAGAGATGACACTGTAATCTGTGAGATCAAAAAACCCTGTTTTACTGTGAAGGGTTAATGCCACACGGTCAAGGTTAGGCTTGTTCAGATCGGGAGGACCTTAGGAACATTCCTATGGTGGAATTTTTCTTCTCACCCTAACGGTTCTCTCACTGTCACCCAAAAGCAAATGACATTGTGGTGCAGGCTTCATTTTGGGCCTACTATTCTAATGGTGGCTGCGCCTAGACCGAGCGAGCTACGGTCAAGCGGGATAGCTCGTTATACTCAGCACAGTCTGGAGACTATGGTGATGCCATTTTTTTGTTGATTTCAGAATGCCATTTTGGTGATGGTCCCTCTCCGTTTAAACATATTGCAAATGTACAAAAGTCAACTAGCAAGTCAGTGTCCATCAGTCAATTAGATGTCATTATGACACCAAACGGATATCAATTGACACCAAACCCACTTTTTCCTACTCATTTAGTAGCCAACTATCACATATGTCAGAGCAGGCCCATAATTCACAGCGCCTTCAGTTGAAAACATAATAAAAAGGTAAAACACATAGTTACGTTCTAGCTGCGGGTCCAGTTCAGACATTATGCGAAGGCCTATGTGAGGCGACCCCGAATCCCGAGTTTCGGCTCGATAGGTAATTTGGTGTCCGAGAAAAACCCTAATTGGTGCTGAAAATCCACTTATTTCCATGCCTTGCTACGGGGTCCTTGAACAAGCTATCGGACAGAAATGATTCTGGGTCATCTCAATCGCTCGTTTGGGTTGATTTCAGAATGTCGCTTTTGGTGATGTTTTTTCACTATAGAATCATATTGCAAATGTACAAGAGTCAAGTGGACAAGAGTCCATCAGTCAATTAGATATCATTCTGACCACCAAACTGATACAAACTGACACCAAACCCACTTTTTCCAACTCGTTTAGTAGCCAACTATTACATACTTCAGAGCTGGCCCAAAATTCACAACGCCTTCGGTTCAAACCATAAAAAAACCATAAAACACGTAGTTACGTTCTAGCTGCGGGTCCATTTCATATGTTATGTGTTGGCCTAGCTGAGGCGACCCCGAATCCCAAGTTTCGGCTCGATAGGTCATTTGGTGTCCGAGAAAAACCCTAATTGGTGCTGAAAATCCACTATTTTCCATGACTTGCTACGGGGTCCTTGAATGAGCTATCGGACAGAAACGTTGGGGTCTGTCTATATGGGCCGAGACGTTCGCAATGCACCTAGTCTTGCGACTCTGGGACATTTCTAAATGTCGTCATTTTCGTGATGCAAAAATGAATTGAAGTTAATGCAAATGTACGAGGCTGTTTCTCGGTCCGAGAACCTTCTAGAGCCACGTAACTCACCACGCACCATCGACGGGAGGTCTAGAACAGGTTTCTAAAGTTTCGGAACTCTAGGTCCGACGGTTCTTTTTTAGCTCCAACAAAGCTAACTATTGCAGCCACTGTCTGTCTCTACGCACCCCAATACGTCCCTCCTTCCAAGTTGTGTTTTAGTGTGATTTTTTTTTCCTTTGAATTTTTTTTGGAAAAATGACTGATTTACAGTTCATGGGGGTTGCCTAATCACATATATGAAGTTTTGGACAGATCTGACTTTTTTAACCCTTCGAAACAGCCCCTGAGACACCAATTATGGCACTTCCGGTTGGCACAGGAAGCTATAAATCAACACATGTCTTGATTGACATGGCCACTTACAGAATCCTGAGTTTTAAGTCTTTACGTTAAGAATTGACTGATCTACACAGAGTTGAATGCACCATGTCTATCAAACTGCAGGCAGGGTCTGGGTAAACACTTTTAGGGGCATTTTAACCACTTCCGGTTGGTTCAGGAAGCTTAGAATCAACACAGGTAGACCTCATAGTGGCCTGATGGACTGGTACCGAAGACAGGTTCATACGGCATTCATAACCCATATAGGCTTCAGGTTGAATTTTGTGGTGCAGGCAATGTATTCCTATGGGGAGAGATGACACTGTAATCTGTGAGATCAAAAAACCCTGTTTTACTGTGAAGGGTTAATGCCACACGGTCAAGGTTAGGCTTGTTCAGATCGGGAGGACCTTAGGAACATTCCTATGGTGGAATTTTTCTTCTCACCCTAACGGTTCTCTCACTGTCACCCAAAAGCAAATGACATTGTGGTGCAGGCTTCATTTTGGGCCTACTATTCTAATGGTGGCTGCGCCTAGACCGAGCGAGCTACGGTCAAGCGGGATAGCTCGTTATACTCAGCACAGTCTGGAGACTATGGTGATGCCATTTTTTTGTTGATTTCAGAATGCCATTTTGGTGATGGTCCCTCTCCGTTTAAACATATTGCAAATGTACAAAAGTCAACTAGCAAGTCAGTGTCCATCAGTCAATTAGATGTCATTATGACACCAAACGGATATCAATTGACACCAAACCCACTTTTTCCTACTCATTTAGTAGCCAACTATCACATATGTCAGAGCAGGCCCATAATTCACAGCGCCTTCAGTTGAAAACATAATAAAAAGGTAAAACACATAGTTACGTTCTAGCTGCGGGTCCAGTTCAGACATTATGCGAAGGCCTATGTGAGGCGACCCCGAATCCCGAGTTTCGGCTCGATAGGTCATTTGGTGTCCGAGAAAAACCCTAATTGGTGCTGAAAATCCACTTATTTCCATGCCTTGCTACGGGGTCCTTGAACAAGCTATCGGACAGAAATGATTCTGGGTCATCTCAATCGCTCGTTTGGGTTGATTTCAGAATGTCGCTTTTGGTGATGTTTTTTCACTATAGAATCATATTGCAAATGTACAAGAGTCAAGTGGACAAGAGTCCATCAGTCAATTAGATATCATTCTGACCACCAAACTGATACAAACTGACACCAAACCCACTTTTTCCAACTCGTTTAGTAGCCAACTATTACATACTTCAGAGCTGGCCCAAAATTCACAACGCCTTCGGTTCAAACCATAAAAAAACCATAAAACACGTAGTTACGTTCTAGCTGCGGGTCCATTTCTTATGTTATGTGTTGGCCTAGCTGAGGCGACCCCAAATCCCAAGTTTCGGCTCGATAGGTCATTTGGTGTCCGAGAAAAACCCTAATTGGTGCTGAAAATCCACTATTTTCCATGACTTGCTACGGGGTCCTTGAATGAGCTATCGGACAGAAACGTTGGGGTCTTAGAATCAACACAGGTAGACCTCATAGTGGCCTGATGGACTGGTACCGAAGACAGGTTCATACGGCATTCATAACCCATATAGGCTTCAGGTTGAATTTTGTGGTGCAGGCTATGTATTCCTATGGGGAGAGATGACACTGTAATCTGTGAGATCAAAAAACCCTGTTTTACTGTGAAGGGTTAATGCCACACGGTCAAGGTTAGGCTTGTTCAGATCGGGAGGACCTTAGGAACATTCCTGTGGTAGAATTTTTCTTCTCACCCTAACGGTTCTCTCACTGTCACCCAAAAGCAAATTACATTGTGGTGCAGGCTTCATTTTGGGCCTACTATTCTAATGGTCGCTGCGCCTAGACCGAGCGAGCTAAGGTCAAGCGGGATAGCTCGTTGAACTCAGCACAGTCTGGAGACTATGGTGATGCCATTTTTTTGTTGATTTCAGAATGCCATTTTGGTGATGGTCCCTCTCTGTTTAAACATATTGCAAATGTACAAAAGTCAACTAGCAAGTCAGTGTCCATCAGTCAATTAGATGTCATTATGACACCAAATGGATATGAATTGACACCAAACCCACTTTTTCCTACTCATTTAGTAGCCAACTATCACATATGTCAGAGCAGGCCCATAATTCACAGCGCCTTCAGTTGAAAACATAATAAAAAGGTAAAACACATAGTTACGTTCTAGCTGCGGGTCCAGTTCAGACATTATGCGAAGGCCTATGTGAGGCGACCCCGAATCCCGAGTTTCGGCTCGATAGGTAATTTGGTGTCCGAGAAAAACCCTAATTGGTGCTGAAAATCCACTTATTTCCATGCCTTGCTACGGGGTCCTTGAACAAGCTATCGGACAGAAATGATTCTGGGTCATCTCAATCGCTCGTTTGGGTTGATTTCAGAATGTCGCTTTTGGTGATGTTTTTTCACTATAGAATCATATTGCAAATGTACAAGAGTCAAGTGGACAAGAGTCCATCAGTCAATTAGATATCATTCTGACCACCAAACTGATACAAACTGACACCAAACCCACTTTTTCCAACTCGTTTAGTAGCCAACTATTACATACTTCAGAGCTGGCCCAAAATTCACAACGCCTTCGGTTCAAACCATAAAAAAACCATAAAACACGTAGTTATGTTCTAGCTGCGGGTCCATTTCTTATGTTATGTGTTGGCCTAGCTGAGGCGACCCCGAATCCCAAGTTTCGGCTCGAGAGGTCATTTGGTGTCCGAGAAAAACCCTAATTGGTGCTGAAAATCCACTATTTTCCATGACTTGCTACGGGGTCCTTGAATGAGCTATCGGACAGAAACGTTGGGGTCTGTCTATATGGGCCGAGACGTTCGCAATGCACCTAGTCTTGCGACTCTGGGACATTTCTAAATGTCGTCATTTTCGTGATGCAAAAATGAATTGAAGTTAATGCAAATGTACGAGGCTGTTTCTCGGTCCGAGAACCTTCTAGAGCCACGTAACTCACCACGCACCATCGACGGGAGGTCTAGAACAGGTTTCTAAAGTTTCGGAACTCTAGGTCCGACGGTTCTTTTTTAGCTCCAACAAAGCTAACTATTGCAGCCACTGTCTGTCTCTACGCACCCCAATACGTCCCTCCTTCCAAGTTGTGTTTTAGTGTGATTTTTTTTTCCTTTGAATTTTTTTTGGAAAAATGACTGATTTACAGTTCATGGGGGTTGCCTAATCACATATATGAAGTTTTGGACAGATCTGACTTTTTTAACCCTTCGAAACAGCCCCTGAGACACCAATTATGGCACTTCCGGTTGGCACAGGAAGCTATAAATCAACACATGTCTTGATTGACATGGCCACTTACAGAATCCTGAGTTTTAAGTCTTTACGTTAAGAATTGACTGATCTACACAGAGTTGAATGCACCATGTCTATCAAACTGCAGGCAGGGTCTGGGTAAACACTTTTAGGGGCATTTTAACCACTTCCGGTTGGTTCAGGAAGCTTAGAATCAACACAGGTAGACCTCATAGTGGCCTGATGGACTGGTACCGAAGACAGGTTCATACGGCATTCATAACCCATATAGGCTTCAGGTTGAATTTTGTGGTGCAGGCAATGTATTCCTATGGGGAGAGATGACACTGTAATCTGTGAGATCAAAAAACCCTGTTTTACTGTGAAGGGTTAATGCCACACGGTCAAGGTTAGGCTTGTTCAGATCGGGAGGACCTTAGGAACATTCCTATGGTGGAATTTTTCTTCTCACCCTAACGGTTCTCTCACTGTCACCCAAAAGCAAATGACATTGTGGTGCAGGCTTCATTTTGGGCCTACTATTCTAATGGTGGCTGCGCCTAGACCGAGCGAGCTACGGTCAAGCGGGATAGCTCGTTATACTCAGCACAGTCTGGAGACTATGGTGATGCCATTTTTTTGTTGATTTCAGAATGCCATTTTGGTGATGGTCCCTCTCCGTTTAAACATATTGCAAATGTACAAAAGTCAACTAGCAAGTCAGTGTCCATCAGTCAATTAGATGTCATTATGACACCAAACGGATATCAATTGACACCAAACCCACTTTTTCCTACTCATTTAGTAGCCAACTATCACATATGTCAGAGCAGGCCCATAATTCACAGCGCCTTCAGTTGAAAACATAATAAAAAGGTAAAACACATAGTTACGTTCTAGCTGCGGGTCCAGTTCAGACATTATGCGAAGGCCTATGTGAGGCGACCCCGAATCCCGAGTTTCGGCTCGATAGGTCATTTGGTGTCCGAGAAAAACCCTAATTGGTGCTGAAAATCCACTTATTTCCATGCCTTGCTACGGGGTCCTTGAACAAGCTATCGGACAGAAATGATTCTGGGTCATCTCAATCGCTCGTTTGGGTTGATTTCAGAATGTCGCTTTTGGTGATGTTTTTTCACTATAGAATCATATTGCAAATGTACAAGAGTCAAGTGGACAAGAGTCCATCAGTCAATTAGATATCATTCTGACCACCAAACTGATACAAACTGACACCAAACCCACTTTTTCCAACTCGTTTAGTAGCCAACTATTACATACTTCAGAGCTGGCCCAAAATTCACAACGCCTTCGGTTCAAACCATAAAAAAACCATAAAACACGTAGTTACGTTCTAGCTGCGGGTCCATTTCTTATGTTATGTGTTGGCCTAGCTGAGGCGACCCCAAATCCCAAGTTTCGGCTCGATAGGTCATTTGGTGTCCGAGAAAAACCCTAATTGGTGCTGAAAATCCACTATTTTCCATGACTTGCTACGGGGTCCTTGAATGAGCTATCGGACAGAAACGTTGGGGTCTTAGAATCAACACAGGTAGACCTCATAGTGGCCTGATGGACTGGTACCGAAGACAGGTTCATACGGCATTCATAACCCATATAGGCTTCAGGTTGAATTTTGTGGTGCAGGCTATGTATTCCTATGGGGAGAGATGACACTGTAATCTGTGAGATCAAAAAACCCTGTTTTACTGTGAAGGGTTAATGCCACACGGTCAAGGTTAGGCTTGTTCAGATCGGGAGGACCTTAGGAACATTCCTGTGGTAGAATTTTTCTTCTCACCCTAACGGTTCTCTCACTGTCACCCAAAAGCAAATTACATTGTGGTGCAGGCTTCATTTTGGGCCTACTATTCTAATGGTCGCTGCGCCTAGACCGAGCGAGCTAAGGTCAAGCGGGATAGCTCGTTGAACTCAGCACAGTCTGGAGACTATGGTGATGCCATTTTTTTGTTGATTTCAGAATGCCATTTTGGTGATGGTCCCTCTCTGTTTAAACATATTGCAAATGTACAAAAGTCAACTAGCAAGTCAGTGTCCATCAGTCAATTAGATGTCATTATGACACCAAATGGATATGAATTGACACCAAACCCACTTTTTCCTACTCATTTAGTAGCCAACTATCACATATGTCAGAGCAGGCCCATAATTCACAGCGCCTTCAGTTGAAAACATAATAAAAAGGTAAAACACATAGTTACGTTCTAGCTGCGGGTCCAGTTCAGACATTATGCGAAGGCCTATGTGAGGCGACCCCGAATCCCGAGTTTCGGCTCGATAGGTAATTTGGTGTCCGAGAAAAACCCTAATTGGTGCTGAAAATCCACTTATTTCCATGCCTTGCTACGGGGTCCTTGAACAAGCTATCGGACAGAAATGATTCTGGGTCATCTCAATCGCTCGTTTGGGTTGATTTCAGAATGTCGCTTTTGGTGATGTTTTTTCACTATAGAATCATATTGCAAATGTACAAGAGTCAAGTGGACAAGAGTCCATCAGTCAATTAGATATCATTCTGACCACCAAACTGATACAAACTGACACCAAACCCACTTTTTCCAACTCGTTTAGTAGCCAACTATTACATACTTCAGAGCTGGCCCAAAATTCACAACGCCTTCGGTTCAAACCATAAAAAAACCATAAAACACGTAGTTATGTTCTAGCTGCGGGTCCATTTCTTATGTTATGTGTTGGCCTAGCTGAGGCGACCCCGAATCCCAAGTTTCGGCTCGAGAGGTCATTTGGTGTCCGAGAAAAACCCTAATTGGTGCTGAAAATCCACTATTTTCCATGACTTGCTACGGGGTCCTTGAATGAGCTATCGGACAGAAACGTTGGGGTCTGTCTATATGGGCCGAGACGTTCGCAATGCACCTAGTCTTGCGACTCTGGGACATTTCTAAATGTCGTCATTTTCGTGATGCAAAAATGAATTGAAGTTAATGCAAATGTACGAGGCTGTTTCTCGGTCCGAGAACCTTCTAGAGCCACGTAACTCACCACGCACCATCGACGGGAGGTCTAGAACAGGTTTCTAAAGTTTCGGAACTCTAGGTCCGACGGTTCTTTTTTAGCTCCAACAAAGCTAACTATTGCAGCCACTGTCTGTCTCTACGCACCCCAATACGTCCCTCCTTCCAAGTTGTGTTTTAGTGTGATTTTTTTTTCCTTTTAATTTTTTTTGGAAAAATGACTGATTTACAGTTCATGGGGGTTGCCTAATCACATATATGAAGTTTTGGACAGATCTGACTTTTTTAACCCTTCGAAACAGCCCCTGAGACACCAATTATGGCACTTCCGGTTGGCACAGGAAGCTATAAATCAACACATGTCTTGATTGACATGGCCACTTACAGAATCCTGAGTTTTAAGTCTTTACGTTAAGAATTGACTGATCTACACAGGGTTGAATGCACCATGTCTATCAAACTGCAGGCAGGGTATGGGTAAACACTTTTAGGGGCATTTTAACCACTTCCGGTTGGTCCAGGAAGCTTAGAATCAACACAGGTAGACCTCATAGTGTCCTGATGGACTGGTACCGAAGACAGGTTCATACGGCATTCATAACCCATATAGGCTTCAGGTTGAATTTTGTGGTGCAGGCAATGTATTCCTATGGGGAGAGATGACACTGTAATCTGTGAGATCAAAAAACCCTGTTTTACTGTGAAGGGTTAATGCCACACGGTCAAGGTTAGGCTTGTTCAGATCGGGAGGACCTTAGGAACATTCCTATGGTGGAATTGTTCTTCTCACCCTAACGGTTCTCTCACTGTCACCCAAAAGCAAATGACATTGTGGTGCAGGCTTCATTTTGGGCCTACTATTCTAATGGTGGCTGCGCCTAGACCGAGCGAGCTACGGTCAAGCGGGATAGCTCGTTATACTCAGCACAGTCTGGAGACTATGGTGATGCCATTTTTTTGTTGATTTCAGAATGCCATTTTGGTGATGGTCCCTCTCCGTTTAAACATATTGCAAATGTACAAAAGTCAACTAGCAAGTCAGTGTCCATCAGTCAATTAGATGTCATTATGACACCAAACGGATATCAATTGACACCAAACCCACTTTTTCCTACTCATTTAGTAGCCAACTATCACATATGTCAGAGCAGGCCCATAATTCACAGCGCCTTCAGTTGAAAACATAATAAAAAGGTAAAACACATAGTTACGTTCTAGCTGCGGGTCCAGTTCAGACATTATGCGAAGGCCTATGTGAGGCGACCCCGAATCCCGAGTTTCGGCTCGATAGGTCATTTGGTGTCCGAGAAAAACCCTAATTGGTGCTGAAAATCCACTATTTTCCATGACTTGCTACGGGGTCCTTGAATGAGCTATCGGACAGAAACGTTGGGGTCTGTCTATATGGGCCGAGACGTTCGCAATGCACCTAGTCTTGCGACTCTGGGACATTTCTAAATGTCGTCATTTTCGTGATGCAAAAATGAATTGAAGTTATTGCAAATGTACGAGGCTGTTTCTCGGTCCGAGAACCTTCTAGAGCCACGTAACTCACCACGCACCATCGACGGGAGGTCTAGAACAGGTTTCTAAAGTTTCGGAACTCTAGGTCCGACGGTTCTTTTTTAGCTCCAACAAAGCTAACTATTGCAGCCACTGTGTGTCTCTACGCACCCCAATACGTCCCTCCTTCCAAGTTGTGTTTTAGTGTGATTTTTTTTTCCTTTGAATTTTTTTTGGAAAAATGACTGATTTACAGTTCATGGGGCTTGCCTAATCACATATATGAAGTTTTGGACAGATCTGACTTTTTTAACCCTTCGAAACAGCCCCTGAGACACCAATTATGGCACTTCCGGTTGGCACAGGAAGCTATAAATCAACACATGTCTTGATTGACATGGCCACTTACAGAATCCTGAGTTTTAAGTCTTTACGTTAAGAATTGACTGATCTACACAGGGTTGAATGCACCATGTCTATCAAACTGCAGGCAGGGTCTGGGTAAACACTTTTAGGGGCATTTTAACCACTTCCGGTTGGTCCAGGAAGCTTAGAATCAACACAGGTAGACCTCATAGTGGCCTGATGGACTGGTACCGAAGACAGGTTCATACGGCATTCATAACCCATATAGGCTTCAGGTTGAATTTTGTGGTGCAGGCAATGTATTCCTATGGGGAGAGATGACACTGTAATCTGTGAGATCAAAAAACCCTGTTTTACTGTGAAGGGTTAATGCCACACGGTCAAGGTTAGGCTTGTTCAGATCGGGAGGACCTTAGGAACATTCCTATGGTGGAATTTTTCTTCTCACCCTAACGGTTCTCTCACTGTCACCCAAAAGCAAATGACATTGTGGTGCAGGCTTCATTTTGGGCCTACTATTCTAATGGTGGCTGCGCCTAGACCGAGCGAGCTACGGTCAAGCGGGATAGCTCGTTATACTCAGCACAGTCTGGAGACTATGGTGATGCCATTTTTTTGTTGATTTCAGAATGCCATTTTGGTGATGGTCCCTCTCCGTTTAAACATATTGCAAATGTACAAAAGTCAACTAGCAAGTCAGTGTCCATCAGTCAATTAGATGTCATTATGACACCAAACGGATATCAATTGACACCAAACCCACTTTTTCCTACTCATTTAGTAGCCAACTATCACATATGTCAGAGCAGGCCCATAATTCACAGCGCCTTCAGTTGAAAACATAATAAAAAGGTAAAACACATAGTTACGTTCTAGCTGCGGGTCCAGTTCAGACATTATGCGAAGGCCTATGTGAGGCGACCCCGAATCCCGAGTTTCGGCTCGATAGGTCATTTGGTGTCCGAGAAAAACCCTAATTGGTGCTGAAAATCCACTATTTTCCATGACTTGCTACGGGGTCCTTGAATGAGCTATCGGACAGAAACGTTGGGGTCTGTCTATATGGGCCGAGACGTTCGCAATGCACCTAGTCTTGCGACTCTGGGACATTTCTAAATGTCGTCATTTTCGTGATGCAAAAATGAATTGAAGTTATTGCAAATGTACGAGGCTGTTTCTCGGTCCGAGAACCTTCTAGAGCCACGTAACTCACCACGCACCATCGACGGGAGGTCTAGAACAGGTTTCTAAAGTTTCGGAACTCTAGGTCCGACGGTTCTTTTTTAGCTCCAACAAAGCTAACTATTGCAGCCACTGTGTGTCTCTACGCACCCCAATACGTCCCTCCTTCCAAGTTGTGTTTTAGTGTGATTTTTTTTTCCTTTGAATTTTTTTGGGAAAAATGACTGATTTACAGTTCATGGGGCTTGCCTAATCACATATATGAAGTTTTGGACAGATCTGACTTTTTTAACCCTTCGAAACAGCCCCTGAGACACCTATTATGGCACTTCCGGTTGGCACAGGAAGCTATAAATCAACACATGTCTTGATTGACATGGCCACTTACAGAATCCTGAGTTTTAAGTCTTTACGTTAAGAATTGACTGATCTACACAGGGTTGAATGCACCATGTCTATCAAACTGCAGGCAGGGTCTGGGTAAACACTTTTAGGGGCATTTTAACCACTTCCGGTTGGTCCAGGAAGCTTAGAATCAACACAGGTAGACCTCATAGTGGCCTGATGGACTGGTACCGAAGACAGGTTCATACGGCATTCATAACCCATATAGGCTTCAGGTTGAATTTTGTGGTGCAGGCTATGTATTCCTATGGGGAGAGATGACACTGTAATCTGTGAGATCAAAAAACCCTGTTTTACTGTGAAGGGTTAATGCCACATGGTCAAGGTTAGGCTTGTTCAGATCGGGAGGACCTTAGGAACATTCCTGTGGTGGAATTTTTCTTCTCACCCTAACGGTTCTCTCACTGTCACCCAAAAGCAAATGACATTGTGGTGCAGGCTTCATTTTGGGCCTACTATTCTAATGGTCGCTGCGCCTAGACCGAGCGAGCTACGGTCAAGCGGGATAGCTCGTTGAACTCAGCACAGTCTGGAGACTATGGTGATGCCATTTTTTTGTTGATTTCAGAATGCCATTTTGGTGATGGTCCCTCTCTGTTTAAACATATTGCAAATGTACAAAAGTCAACTAGCAAGTCAGTGTCCATCAGTCAATTAGATGTCATTATGACACCAAATGGATATGAATTGACACCAAACCCACTTTTTCCTACTTATTTAGTAGCCAACTATCACATATGTCAGAGCAGGCCCATAATTCACAGCGCCTTCAGTTGAAAACATAATAAAAAGGTAAAACACATAGTTACGTTCTAGCTGCGGGTCCAGTTCAGACATTATGCGAAGGCCTATGTGAGGCGACCCCGAATCCCGAGTTTCGGCTCGATAGGTAATTTGGTGTCCGAGAAAAACCCTAATTGGTGCTGAAAATCCACTTATTTCCATGCCTTGCTACGGGGTCCTTGAACAAGCTATCGGACAGAAATGATTCTGGGTCATCTCAATCGCTCGTTTGGGTTGATTTCAGAATGTCGCTTTTGGTGATGTTTTTTCACTATAGAATCATATTGCAAATGTACAAGAGTCAAGTGGACAAGAGTCCATCAGTCAATTAGATATCATTCTGACCACCAAACTGATACAAACTGACACCAAACCCACTTTTTCCAACTCGTTTAGTAGCCAACTATTACATACTTCAGAGCTGGCCCAAAATTCACAACGCCTTCGGTTCAAACCATAAAAAAACCATAAAACACGTAGTTATGTTCTAGCTGCGGGTCCATTTCTTATGTTATGTGTTGGCCTAGCTGAGGCGACCCCGAATCCCAAGTTTCGGCTCGAGAGGTCATTTGGTGTCCGAGAAAAACCCTAATTGGTGCTGAAAATCCACTATTTTCCATGACTTGCTACGGGGTCCTTGAATGAGCTATCGGACAGAAACGTTGGGGTCTGTCTATATGGGCCGAGACGTTCGCAATGCACCTAGTCTTGCGACTCTGGGACATTTCTAAATGTCGTCATTTTCGTGATGCAAAAATGAATTGAAGTTATTGCAAATGTACGAGGCTGTTTCTCGGTCCGAGAACCTTCTAGAGCCACGTAACTCACCACGCACCATCGACGGGAGGTCTAGAACAGGTTTCTAAAGTTTCGGAACTCTAGGTCCGACGGTTCTTTTTTAGCTCCAACAAAGCTAACTATTGCAGCCACTGTGTGTCTCTACGCACCCCAATACGTCCCTCCTTCCAAGTTGTGTTTTAGTGTGATTTTTTTTTCCTTTGAATTTTTTTTGGAAAAATGACTGATTTACAGTTCATGGGGCTTGCCTAATCACATATATGAAGTTTTGGACAGATCTGACTTTTTTAACCCTTCGAAACAGCCCCTGAGACACCTATTATGGCACTTCCGGTTGGCACAGGAAGCTATAAATCAACACATGTCTTGATTGACATGGCCACTTACAGAATCCTGAGTTTTAAGTCTTTACGTTAAGAATTGACTGATCTACACAGGGTTGAATGCACCATGTCTATCAAACTGCAGGCAGGGTCTGGGTAAACACTTTTAGGGGCATTTTAACCACTTCCGGTTGGTCCAGGAAGCTTAGAATCAACACAGGTAGACCTCATAGTGGCCTGATGGACTGGTACCGAAGACAGGTTCATACGGCATTCATAACCCATATAGGCTTCAGGTTGAATTTTGTGGTGCAGGCTATGTATTCCTATGGGGAGAGATGACACTGTAATCTGTGAGATCAAAAAACCCTGTTTTACTGTGAAGGGTTAATGCCACATGGTCAAGGTTAGGCTTGTTCAGATCGGGAGGACCTTAGGAACATTCCTGTGGTGGAATTTTTCTTCTCACCCTAACGGTTCTCTCACTGTCACCCAAAAGCAAATGACATTGTGGTGCAGGCTTCATTTTGGGCCTACTATTCTAATGGTCGCTGCGCCTAGACCGAGCGAGCTACGGTCAAGCGGGATAGCTCGTTGAACTCAGCACAGTCTGGAGACTATGGTGATGCCATTTTTTTGTTGATTTCAGAATGCCATTTTGGTGATGGTCCCTCTCTGTTTAAACATATTGCAAATGTACAAAAGTCAACTAGCAAGTCAGTGTCCATCAGTCAATTAGATGTCATTATGACACCAAATGGATATGAATTGACACCAAACCCACTTTTTCCTACTCATTTAGTAGCCAACTATCACATATGTCAGAGCAGGCCCATAATTCACAGCGCCTTCAGTTGAAAACATAATAAAAAGGTAAAACACATAGTTACGTTCTAGCTGCGGGTCCAGTTCAGACATTATGCGAAGGCCTATGTGAGGCGACCCCGAATCCCGAGTTTCGGCTCGATAGGTAATTTGGTGTCCGAGAAAAACCCTAATTGGTGCTGAAAATCCACTTATTTCCATGCCTTGCTACGGGGTCCTTGAACAAGCTATCGGACAGAAATGATTCTGGGTCATCTCAATCGCTCGTTTGGGTTGATTTCAGAATGTCGCTTTTGGTGATGTTTTTTCACTATAGAATCATATTGCAAATGTACAAGAGTCAAGTGGACAAGAGTCCATCAGTCAATTAGATATCATTCTGACCACCAAACTGATACAAACTGACACCAAACCCACTTTTTCCAACTCGTTTAGTAGCCAACTATTACATACTTCAGAGCTGGCCCAAAATTCACAACGCCTTCGGTTCAAACCATAAAAAAACCATAAAACACGTAGTTATGTTCTAGCTGCGGGTCCATTTCTTATGTTATGTGTTGGCCTAGCTGAGGCGACCCCGAATCCCAAGTTTCGGCTCGAGAGGTCATTTGGTGTCCGAGAAAAACCCTAATTGGTGCTGAAAATCCACTATTTTCCATGACTTGCTACGGGGTCCTTGAATGAGCTATCGGACAGAAACGTTGGGGTCTGTCTATATGGGCCGAGACGTTCGCAATGCACCTAGTCTTGCGACTCTGGGACATTTCTAAATGTCGTCATTTTCGTGATGCAAAAATGAATTGAAGTTAATGCAAATGTACGAGGCTGTTTCTCGGTCCGAGAACCTTCTAGAGCCACGTAACTCACCACGCACCATCGACGGGAGGTCTAGAACAGGTTTCTAAAGTTTCGGAACTCTAGGTCCGACGGTTCTTTTTTAGCTCCAACAAAGCTAACTATTGCAGCCACTGTCTGTCTCTACGCACCCCAATACGTCCCTCCTTCCAAGTTGTGTTTTAGTGTGATTTTTTTTTCCTTTGAATTTTTTTTGGAAAAATGACTGATTTACAGTTCATGGGGGTTGCCTAATCACATATATGAAGTTTTGGACAGATCTGACTTTTTTAACCCTTCGAAACAGCCCCTGAGACACCAATTATGGCACTTCCGGTTGGCACAGGAAGCTATAAATCAACACATGTCTTGATTGACATGGCCACTTACAGAATCCTGAGTTTTAAGTCTTTACGTTAAGAATTGACTGATCTACACAGGGTTGAATGCACCATGTCTATCAAACTGCAGGCAGGGTCTGGGTAAACACTTTTAGGGGCATTTTAACCACTTCCGGTTGGTTCAGGAAGCTTAGAATCAACACAGGTAGACCTCATAGTGGCCTGATGGACTGGTACCGAAGACAGGTTCATACGGCATTCATAACCCATATAGGCTTCAGGTTGAATTTTGTGGTGCAGGCAATGTATTCCTATGGGGAGAGATGACACTGTAATCTGTGAGATCAAAAAACCCTGTTTTACTGTGAAGGGTTAATGCCACATGGTCAAGGTTAGGCTTGTTCAGATCGGGAGGACCTTAGGAACATTCCTGTGGTGGAATTTTTCTTCTCACCCTAACGGTTCTCTCACTGTCACCCAAAAGCAAATGACATTGTGGTGCAGGCTTCATTTTGGGCCTACTATTCTAATGGTCGCTGCGCCTAGACCGAGCGAGCTACGGTCAAGCGGGATAGCTCGTTGAACTCAGCACAGTCTGGAGACTATGGTGATGCCATTTTTTTGTTGATTTCAGAATGCCATTTTGGTGATGGTCCCTCTCTGTTTAAACATATTGCAAATGTACAAAAGTCAACTAGTTAGTCAGTGTCCATCAGTCAATTAGATGTCATTATGACACCAAATGGATATGAATTGACACCAAACCCACTTTTTCCTACTCATTTAGTAGCCAACTATCACATATGTCAGAGCAGGCCCATAATTCACAGCGCCTTCAGTTGAAAACATAATAAAAAGGTAAAACACATAGTTACGTTCTAGCTGCGGGTCCAGTTCAGACATTATGCGAAGGCCTATGTGAGGCGACCCCGAATCCCGAGTTTCGGCTCGATAGGTCATTTGGTGTCCGAGAAAAACCCTAATTGGTGCTGAAAATCCACTTATTTCCATGCCTTGCTACGGGGTCCTTGAACAAGCTATCGGACAGAAATGATTCTGGGTCATCTCAATCGCTCGTTTGGGTTGATTTCAGAATGTCGCTTTTGGTGATGTTTTTTCACTATAGAATCATATTGCAAATGTACAAGAGTCAAGTGGACAAGAGTCCATCAGTTAATTAGATATCATTCTGACCACCAAACTGATACAAACTGACACCAAACCCACTTTTTCCAACTCGTTTAGTAGCCAACTATTACATACTTCAGAGCTGGCCCAAAATTCACAACGCCTTCGGTTCAAACCATAAAAAAACCATAAAACACGTAGTTACGTTCTAGCTGCGGGTCCATTTCTTATGTTATGTGTTGGCCTAGCTGAGGCGACCCCGAATCCCAAGTTTCGGCTCGATAGGTCATTTGGTGTCCGAGGAAAACCCTAATTGGTGCTGAAAATCCACTATTTTCCATGACTTGCTACGGGGTCCTTGAATGAGCTATCGGACAGAAACGTTGGGGTCTTAGAATCAACACAGGTAGACCTCATAGTGTCCTGATGGACTGGTACCGAAGACAGGTTCATACGGCATTCATAACCCATATAGGCTTCAGGTTGAATTTTGTGGTGTAGGCAATGTATTCCTATGGGGAGAGATGACACTGTAATCTGTTAGATCAAAAAACCCTGTTTTACTGTGAAGGGTTAATGCCACACGGTCAAGGTTAGGCTTGTTCAGATCGGGAGGACCTTAGGAACATTCCTATGGTGGAATTTTTCTTCTCACCCTAACGGTTCTCTCACTGTCACCCAAAAGCAAATGACATTGTGGTGCAGGCTTCATTTTGGGCCTACTATTCTAATGGTGGCTGCGCCTAGACCGAGCGAGCTACGGTCAAGCGGGATAGCTCGTTATACTCAGCACAGTCTGGAGACTATGGTGATGCCATTTTTTTGTTGATTTCAGAATGCCATTTTGGTGATGGTCCCTCTCCGTTTAAACATATTGCAAATGTACAAAAGTCAACTAGCAAGTCAGTGTCCATCAGTCAATTAGATGTCATTATGACACCAAACGGATATCAATTGACACCAAACCCACTTTTTCCTACTCATTTAGTAGCCAACTATCACATATGTCAGAGCAGGCCCATAATTCACAGCGCCTTCAGTTGAAAACATAATAAAAAGGTAAAACACATAGTTACGTTCTAGCTGCGGGTCCAGTTCAGACATTATGCGAAGGCCTATGTGAGGCGACCCCGAATCCCGAGTTTCGGCTCGATAGGTCATTTGGTGTCCGAGAAAAACCCTAATTGGTGCTGAAAATCCACTTATTTCCATGCCTTGCTACGGGGTCCTTGAACAAGCTATCGGACAGAAATGATTCTGGGTCATCTCAATCGCTCGTTTGGGTTGATTTCAGAATGTCGCTTTTGGTGATGTTTTTTCACTATAGAATCATATTGCAAATGTACAAGAGTCAAGTGGACAAGAGTCCATCAGTCAATTAGATATCATTCTGACCACCAAACTGATACAAACTGACACCAAACCCACTTTTTCCAACTCGTTTAGTAGCCAACTATTACATACTTCAGAGCTGGCCCAAAATTCACAACGCCTTCGGTTCAAACCATAAAAAAACCATAAAACACGTAGTTACGTTCTAGCTGCGGGTCCATTTCTTATGTTATGTGTTGGCCTAGCTGAGGCGACCCCGAATCCCAAGTTTCGGCTCGATAGGTCATTTGGTGTCCGAGAAAAACCCTAATTGGTGCTGAAAATCCACTATTTTCCATGACTTGCTACGGGGTCCTTGAATGAGCTATCGGACAGAAACGTTGGGGTCTGTCTATATGGGCCGAGACGTTCGCAATGCACCTAGTCTTGCGACTCTGGGACATTTCTAAATGTCGTCATTTTCGTGATGCAAAAATGAATTGAAGTTATTGCAAATGTACGAGGCTGTTTCTCGGTCCGAGAACCTTCTAGAGCCACGTAACTCACCACGCACCATCGACGGGAGGTCTAGAACAGGTTTCTAAAGTTTCGGTACTCTAGGTCCGACGGTTCTTTTTTAGCTCCAACAAAGCTAACTATTGCAGCCACTGTCTGTCTCTACGCACCCCAATACGTCCCTCCTTCCAAGTTGTGTTTTAGTGTGATTTTTTTTTCCTTTGAATTTTTTTTGGAAAAATGACTGATTTACAGTTCATGGGGGTTGCCTAATCACATATATGAAGTTTTGGACAGATCTGACTTTTTTAACCCTTCGAAACAGCCCCTGAGACACCAATTATGGCACTTCCGGCTGGCACAGGAAGCTATAAATCAACACATGTCTTGATTGACATGGCCACTTACAGAATCCTGAGTTTTAAGTCTTTACGTTAAGAATTGACTGATCTACACAGGGTTGAATGCACCATGTCTATCAAACTGCAGGCAGGGTATGGGTAAACACTTTTAGGGGCATTTTAACCACTTCCGGTTGGTCCAGGAAGCTTAGAATCAACACAGGTAGACCTCATAGTGGCCTGATGGACTGGTACCGAAGACAGGTTCATACGGCATTCATAACCCATATAGGCTTCAGGTTGAATTTTGTGGTGCAGGCTATGTATTCCTATGGGGAGAGATGACACTGTAATCTGTGAGATCAAAAAACCCTGTTTTACTGTGAAGGGTTAATGCCACACGGTCAAGGTTAGGCTTGTTCAGATCGGGAGGACCTTAGGAACATTCATGTGGTGGAATTTTTCTTCTCACCCTAATGGTTCTCTCACTGTCACTCAAAAGCAAATGACATTGTGGGGCAGGCTTCATTTTGGGCCTACTATTCTAATGGTCGCTGCGCCTAGACCGAGCGAGCTACGGTCAAGCGGGATATCTCGTTGAACTCGGCACGGCCTAGGGATTATGGTAATGCATTGCATTGCCTGCTCTCTGTGTCTTTAAGCACCGCACTTTGTCACTCCATCCTTGCTGTGTGTGTGTGTGTGTGTGAGAGCTTTTCTTTGACATCTGTTGGGAGAAATGACTGACTTACAGTTTATGGGGGTTGCCTAATCACACATATGAAGTTTTGAAAAGATCTGACCTTTTTAACCCTTGGAAACAGCCACTATGACACCATTTAAGGCACTTCTGGTTGGCACAGGAAGCTATAAATAAACTCATATCCTGATTGGGGTATGCCTTTACATAATCCTGAGTTTTAAGTCTTTACGTTAAGAACTGAGTTATTGTGTTATTTCAGAAAATCATAGAAAATCACAGAAATGTCGCAGAGCTCCGCAGCACACTTTAAAAAGATTCGTATGAACACCCTGCAACTGGATCTGTAACTGTTGAAAAAAAAAACGCCTATTTGTGACCATCACCAATTTGTCATTGTTCCGTTTCTCTTAAATGACGATAGATGAATGGCTGGTTCTTTTTTTATTGACACCGGAGGCTCCTTGACTTTGACCTGAAGTGGAAAAATAATTTATCTATTTCCATTTTAAGCCTTTAATCCCAGAAAAATGGCCGTAACTCAAAAACCGTCGAGGCCTAGATGCCATCCCGTTCGGGGCCAACTGCCCATTACGCCAAACCTACGCTCACCAAGTTTCGGCTTCAAAATATTTTCCGTTTTTGAGATAAGGCCCCGTCGTGACTCGTGATTCCGTATGCCATCTGGTGGGAATTTCCGGGATGGCGGAAAAACGGTCCAAAACTTGTTTATTTTATTTAACGGAAACCGAACGTCCGACAAAGTTCATTCGATGACTTCCCGGTAGGTCCGGCCCTACCGCACGGCCCGACGCCGACCGCAAATTTTACAAACGATTTCGGACGTCTGGTAAGGGACCGTACATTTGCAATATGGACTTTCTCACTGATCATACACGAAATGCCGAAATGTTCCCTTAATGTATGTCACGGATTCACCCGGTACTGCTGCTCATTCTGTTCACCTGCTCCGGAGGTCTACTTCACCTGCCTTCTAGGCATCACTGAACTAGACTCATTACCACCAACCCTATACTGTCCTGTTATACTGTCCTGTCTCATTATGCACACCTGGTTCCCCCCTGATTTAGTATGTTATATGTGTAGCCTCTGTTCCCCATTGTCCTTGTCGGTTATTGTTACCATGTCCGTTGGTCCTGTGCTGTTGTATCGGCTTCTATGCTACATGTATTTGTGCACTTTTTTTTCAAGTCTCGACCCATGTATTATTTAGAGGTTTACACTTCGCTTTTTTGTTTGTGTGGAGAAAATAAAACCCCCAATTATGTATTCCTGCACCTGTCTCCAATCATTAGACACCGTGACATATGACTAATATAAAATACATTGATTTGAGATAAATGTTCTCCAGACATGTAGGTGATGTTTCAGAATCACTGATGCAATTAAAATGCATGGAGCAAACATAATCAAAAAGGTGAAGAGTGCAATGGATCCCATAAGGCCCCACACAACATTTCCTGGACTTCCAGGGAAGTATAGTGCGAGATTCTATTCAAGAACCAACCGTGCTTACTCTGAACTTCTGTGAATTGTAGTAGCCCATCCCTAAAGCTGTCTTGTTCTTTACAATGTGTGGATCCATTCCTTCCGCAAAGCAAGCAAAATCAGACCCTTCAGGAGTGCTGTCTAAAGTCATCAATTCAAATGTTTGCCCTTTTTTATCTGTTGGAGCCAGCATGGCAGAATTACACATTGAATTGGGGGAGCAGTGGCTCACGACCAACCGTTACTTATGCTCCGGTAATTTGATTAAGGCCTATACCGACTGTGGGAAGGACGTCGAGTTAGGCTGCGGGGCTGGAAAATATGAAATTAGTAATTGTAATTGACAGGCGGGCGGGCGGGCGGGCGGGCCAGATGTCAGTGTCTGTAGTGAGGTGGACCCCATGAATCACTCCAAAAAACACGGGCATGTGAGAAGCCAGCCATCAGGGGGCCTATGAGAGAATCAAAATTGCATACTCCTCACATCCTATCTCCTTTCTCCTCGCCAACCTCCTTAAAAACCCATTGGAGAAGGTCAGAGGGGCGGGACCTCTGGCTTTCTCATCCAATGAGTTTTTTGAAGGAAGCGATGAAAGAAGATGCAAGGAGTATGCAATTGAGATTCTCCCCATGTGTTCCCTCCAATATCTCTCTCTGGCGGCAGTGGTTAAATTAGAACTGCACTTCCTGATTTGGCCTCTTTTTTGGGGTGTGCGGTTTGATGTGGGTGTTCCTTGGGAGTGTACAGTACTTGACACAGCCATCTGTCAGAACCTTGACCGCAGCTGTTCCACCCCCACTCAGTAGTAATAAACATGCATGGACAGTAGCGATGTCAGTGAAGCTATCTTTGCTATGGAGAAAACAACATTTTGAAGTAGAGGACATCTCTCCTGACTCTCCATTCCAAAAAAGATAGCAGTTTCGAAACTGCAGTGAAAATCCAGTAACTGCAGTCAACTGTGGTATTTTGGATGTAGTAATTGCAGCATACTGCAGTTACACTGCACTCTACAGATATACTACAGTGTACTGCAGTTATACTGCAGTCTGTCTGCAATATTTGTTCATAAGGGTTAATGCCTGCGCTGACCTTGTGTTTATCCAAGCTGACAACAGCTAGCTAGCATAGCTTGGTGATAGCTGCAGCTGGCTATCCTACATAGCTGATATTTCTCTGTGAAATCAGTTATAGTAAGATAGCAAAAGCCAGTGCCTGGAATGTGTTTCATAAGACACTCATTCTACAACACCCTGCTATGAAAGGGGGATGAGTAATTTTCTGGATTTTTGTTTTAGATTCTGTCTCTCACAGTTGAAGTGTATCTATGGTCAAAATTACAGACCTCTACATGCTTTGTAAGTAGGAAAACCTGCAAAATCTGCAGTGTATCAAATTATTGTTCTCCCCACTGTATATATCTGTTCTGAAAGGCCCCAGAGTCTGCACCACCAAGCAAACGGCACCATAAAGACCAAGGAGCTCTCCAAACAGGTCAAGGACAACATTGCTGAGAAGTACAGATCAGGGTTGGGTTATAAAAAAATATCACAAACTTTGAACATCCCACGGAGCACGATTAAATCCATTAACCTCTCTAGGGTAGGGGGCAGCTTTCGGAATTTTGGATGAAAAGCATGCCCAATTTAATTGGCCTGCTACTCGGGCCCAGAAGATGCATGCATATAACTGGTAGATTTGGATAGAAAACACTCTAAAGTTTACAAAACTGTTGAAATAGGGTCTGTGAGTATAACAGAACTGATTTAGCAGGCACCTCAGAACAACTGAGAAAAATCCATTCAGGAAGTCGTTTTTTTTAGGGGTTTTGTAGTTTTCTATTCAATGCCATTACAGTATCGATTGACTTAGGACTCCATTTGCAGTTCCTATGCCTTCCACTAGTCAACAGTCTTTAGAAATAGTTTCAGGCTTGTATTCTTATAAATGAGGGAGTAAGACCAGTCTGAACGAGTGGACCCTAACGTGTCGCAGAGCTTTTTCAGGCGCCTGTGCATTTCTTGTTTGCCTTTTGTATTGACGACGTTATTGTCCGGTTGAAATATTATAGATCATTTAGGCTAAAAAACAACCTGAGGCTTGAATATAAACATAGTTTGACATGTTTCTATGAACTTTACAGATACAATTTGGATTTTTTGACTGATTGTTTTGACTGAGTTTGAACCTGTGGATTACTGAAGAAAATACTCTAACAAAACGGAGGTTTTTGGATATAAAGAGACTTCATCGAACAAAAGGAACATTTATTGAGTAAATGAATGTCTTCTGATTGCGACCATATGAAGATCATCAAAGGTAAGGGATTCATTTTATCTCTATTTCTGAGTTTTGTAATGCTTCTGCTTGGCTGGTTACATTTTGTAATAATTTGTCAACTGGGCTATGTTCTGGGCTAGGTATGTTCTGGGCTAGGTATGCTTTCGCCGAAAAGCGTTTTATAAATATGACACTGTGGTTGGTTTAACTTCTTCGATATAGCTCTTTTAATTTTTGGATAAAAAAACGTTCCCGTTTAAACAAGATATTTTGTCACAAAAAGATGCTCGACTATGCATATAATTGACAGCTTTGGAAAGAAAACACTCTGACGTTTCTAAAACTGCAAAGATATTATCTGTGAGTGCCACAGAACTGATGCTACAGGCGAAACCAAGATGAAATTTCAAACAGGAAATGCCCCAGATTTTGAAGGTGCTGTGTTCCAATGTCTCCTTATCTCCAGGTGCTGTGATTGTGCAAGGAATGAGCCTACACTTTCTGTCGTTTCCCCAAGGTATCTGCAGCATTGTGACATATTTGTAGGCATATCATTGGAAGATTGACCATAAGAGACTACATTTACCAGGTGCTCGCTTGGTGTCCTCCGTTGCAATTATTGCGTAATCTCCAGCTTCGTGCATTTTTCCATTTGCTTCAGAGGAGAACCCAACTGCCACGAATGACTTATCATCGAATAGATATGTGAAAAACACCTTGAGGATTGATTCTAAACAACGTTTGCCATATTTCTGTCGATATTATGGAGTTAATTTGGAAAAAGGTTCGGCGTTGTAATGACTGAATTTTCTGTTTTTTTCTTAGCCAAACGTGATGAACAAAACGGAGCGATTTCTCCTACACAAATAATATTTTTGGAAAAACTGAACATTTGCTATCTAACTGAGTCTCCTCATTGAAAACATCTGAGGGTTCTTCAAAGGTAAATTATTTTATTTGATTGCTTGTTTTTGTGAAAATGTTGCCTGCTGAATGCTAGGCTTAATGCTATGCTAGCAATCAATACTCTTACACAAATGCTTGTGTAGCTATGGTTGAAAAGCATATTTTGAAAGTCTGATATGACAGTGTTGTTAACAAAAGGCTAAGATTGTGAGGCAATATATTTATTTCATTTCATTTGCGATTTTCATGAATGAGCGTTATGCTAATGAGCTTGAGGCTATGATTACGCTCCCGGATACGGGATTGCTCGACGCAAGAAGTTAACAAGAAGTTAATCTTTAAACCTATGTAAAATATGTTTTGTTTTCTGAATTTTTATAATGAGCATTTCTGTAATTGAATTTGGCGATCTGCAACCTCACTGGATGTTGGCCAGATGGGACGCGAGTGTCCCAAGTACACTAGAGAGGTTAATAAAAATGGAAAGAATATGGCACCACAACAAACCTGCCAAGAGAGGGCCGCCCACCAACACTCATGGACCAGGCATGGAGGGCATTTATCAGAGAGGCAGCAAAGAGACCAAAGATAACCCTGAATGAGCTGCAAAACTCCACAGCAGAGATTGGAGAATGTGTCCACTTTAAGCCATACACTCCACAGAGCTGGGCTTTATGGAAGACTGACCAGAAGAAAGAAATAAGCAAACACGTTTGGTGTTTGCCAAAAGGCATGTGGGAGACTCCCCAGACATATGGAAGAAGGTACTCTGGTCAGACGAGACTAAAATTGAGTATTTTGGCCATCATGGAAAACGCTATGTCTGGCGCAAACCCAACACCTTTCATCACCCTGAGAACACCATCTCCACAGTGAAGCAAGATCGAATCCCCGAGCTGACAAGGTAAAAATATGTCGTTCTGCCCCTGAACAAGGCAGTTAACCCACTGTTCCTAGGCCGCCATTGATAATAAGAATTTGTTCTTAACTGACTTGCCTAGTTGAATAAAGGTAAAATAAAAAAATAAATATCTTCATATGCTCTGTGAATGATATCGAATGGTGTGAGGGGACTCTGCATGTTGAGTAAGAATACGCTTTTTTATTGATCCTCTTCCTTTGCATTGGGGGTATACACCCATGGAAAGAGGGCCCATTTCATCTTATTAAAGTAAGTTCTAGGGTCCTCGTGACATCTTTGTTTTACATGAGTGGCTTTCAATAACTACTCTGTGAAGTTGTACATTTAGTGAGAATAGCTTTACACAACAAGTCATAGTTGCTGCACACACTATACCTTGAAACTATGCTATCGTGCCAGGAAACCTGCTCCTTTTACTCTCTGTTCCGAACGTGCTAGACGGCCAGTTCGTATAGCCTTTAGCCGTACCCTTATTTTACTTCTCCTTTGTTCCTCTGGTGATGTAGGGGTTAATCAAGGTCCTGCAGTGCCTAGCTCCACTTCCACTCCCGAGGTGCTCTCATTTGTTGACTTCTGTAACCATAAAAGCCTTGGTTTCATGCATGTTAACACTAGAAGGCTACACCCTAAGTTTGTTTTACTCACTGTTTTAGCACACTCAACCCGGACATCCAACCCGGATGTCCTAGCCATGTCTGAATCCTGGCTTAGGAAAACCCTGAAATCTCCATCCCTAACTATAACATTTTCCACCTAGATAGAACTGCCAAAGGGGGCGGTGTTGCAATCTACTGCAAAGATAGTCTGCAGAGTTCTGTCTTACTATCCAGTTCTGTACCCAAACAATTCGAGCTTCTACTTCTAAAAATTCACCTTTCCAGTCTCTCACCGTTGCCGCTTGGTATAGACAACCCTCTGCCCCCAGCTTTGTCCTTGACACCATATGTGAATTGATTGCCCCACATCTATCTCGTGCGCTCGTGCTACTTGGTGACCTAAACTGGGACATGCTTAAAACTTCTTATGGTATAGGGGACGGTTGTGTCCCACTTGGGCAAACAACAGGGAAAATGCAGCGCGGCAAATTAACCCCTACTTTTTTCAATTTCCGCCTGAAAACATACCCAAATCTAATTGCCTGTAGCTCAGGATATGCATATTCTTGGTACGATTTGAAAGAAAACACTCTGAAGTACGTGTAAATGTGAATTGAATGTAGGAGAATATAATACAATGAAAAAAAAACATACGTTCTTTATTTGTATTTTTGTATCATCATCTTTAAAATGAACAAGATAAAACTAACATTCAGATAGGATGATGGGGACAATTTCAGTGAAAAACATAAGAGGGCAACAGTACTTGTGCAAAGTTTCAGAATTATAACTTCCAAAATGAGTGTGCTACATGACATGTATCATGAAGTCACCCAGGTGTCCCACACAAGTAGCCCAAATGTACCCAAGTGGCCAAATTGGTGAATGTATACATTTTGAAACAAATAACTATATACAAAATACCAAAATGTTATTCTAACACCCCCCCCCCCCCCCCCCAATAAAAATAGAGGGGAAAAAAGGGGGAAAAAATATGAAGAAAAAAATATATACATTTACAAAATAACATGGATAACTATTTACACACTTTCAATATTTGGAAGACCCTCAGTCCTCTATCAAATCAAATGTATTCATATAGCCCTTCGTATATCAGCTAATATCTCAAAGTGCTGTATAGAAACCCACCCTAAAACCCCAAACAGCAAGCAATGCAGGTGTAGAAGCACGGTGGCAAGGAAAAACTAGAAAGGCCAAAACCTAGGAAGAAACCTATAGAGGAACCAGGCAATGAGTGGTGGCCAGTCCTCTTCTGGCTGTGCCGTGTGGAGATTATAACAGAACATGGCCGAGATTTTAAAACGTTCATAGATGACCAGCAGGGTCAAATAATAATAATCACAGTAGTTGTAGAGGATGCAACAGGACAGCACCTCGAGTAAATATGAACAGTTTAGGGTTCCATAGCCGCAGGCAGAACAGTTGAAACTGGAACAGCAGCAAGGCCAGGTGGACTGGGGACAGCAAGGAGTCATCTTGCCAGGTGGGCTCAGGTCCTCCGAGAGAGAGAAAGAGAGAATTAGAGAGAGCATACTTAAATTCACACAGGACACCGGATAAGACAGAAGAAGTACTCCAGATATAACAAACTGACCCTAGGCCCCCGACACATAAACTACTGCGGGCATAAATACTGGAGGCTGAGACAGGAGGGGTGAGGAGACACTGTGGCCCCACCCGATGAGACCCCCAGACAGGGCCAAACAGAAAGGATATAACCCCACCCACTTCTGCTGTAAAACAGAGGGTCACCAAGCATGTGGCGCAGGTGATGGGGGACTTAATTTTGCAAAGAACACAGTGACGCCTCCATGCTGTGTCCTTTTGGCCCTGAGGCACATCCATGCCTGCAGAAATACATTTGGGCAGATCAACACCACTTGTGGCAGTAGCTGGATGAACCAACTTCCGTGGGGGATGGAAACCTTGGCCCTGGGGGCTGCCATTTGGAGTCAGTGTCACTGTGAAAGAAATTGTTCAGTTAGAATAGTTTCACATATGAGCCCTGTATCAACAGGTATAATAAACAGACATACTGTATATATAGAGTTCAGGGAACATAAGGTTGAATATATTATTATGACCTGCTAGATCTACTGTCTCTTTTATATTATGACATTTCAGCTAGATCTACTGTCTCTATTATATTACAACAGACCAGCTGTATCTACTGTCTCCATTTCACTTTGGCCATTGTTGTGGGCCTGCCCTCCCCTCAACAGCCTCAAATAGGCTATTTCATGTGGGTTGGGGTGGGGCGGCAAACACACGCATCTCACATTTCATGACATTACATGTTTATATATTGCTTCTAAAATAAAAAAAAATCACAAATAATATTTGATATTATTAATTTTAAACAAGGGCATTAGCATGATAAGAACTTACCAGTCCAAAACGATGTCCTAATCGCTAAATTAATCGTCCTACAACAATCTCTGTCTCACTTCCCCAATCAATGTATTCTAAAATTGTGTGTACATCTGCATATCTAGACTTAGATTTAGCTTTCCTTGACTTAGTCGCCATATTGATTGATATATAAACAGCTGAATCTGCACGTTTACCAAACAATGCAGTGCGTATCCGGTATGAAACTTCAATAGCGAATGACTCTCTTTAAGCTGGAGCTTACTACATGGGTTGGTCTTGCAACACATAAACATGACCTATTGCCGTTTACCTCAGCTCATTGGCTATCTACCCAGCTAGATTTCAAGACGATCAGTGGTCATTGGGTTAAAATACAGTCAATCAACGAAACAGCGGGCAAATCATTGGTGCACAATGATGTTATGACTTGTTGTCTTCAAATCGGCTTCTTTCAGTCAATACATCCCACGAAATGGCCCATCAGGTTTGATTGTGTTACAAACAAACCAGTTGATTGCAGTGAAACCAAACATGACTGGAAAAGTCACGTTCTGTGTGGGTTATTTACCTGGAATGTGTCGTCGAAAATGGAATGAGACGGAATTCACGATACAAGCGGTTCACAAAATGTTTCCTGTTAGGCTATAAAAATGCATTAGAATTGCAAACAGATGAAGATCGTCAAAGGTAAACAATTTATTTTAATGCAGTTTGTGATTATGTTACTCCTGTGCTGGTTGAAATAGTTGTTTTTTATGGGGCTCAATGCTCAGATAATAGCATCGTATTCTTTCACAGTAAATCCTTTTTCAAATCTGACAACGCAGTTGGATTAGCAAGATTATAGGCTTTCGATACATGTGAGACACTTGTATTTTCATTCATGTTTAATATGACTATTTATGTTGTGGAATTTCAGCCCGCTACCGGGTTCCGTGCTCAGAGAGGTTAACACCCCGGCCATCCTACAATCTAAGCTTGACGCCCTCAATCTCACACAAATTATCAATGAACCTACCAGGTACAACCCCAAAGCCGTAAACACAGGCACCCTCATAGATATCATCCTAACTAACTTGCCTTTCAAATACCCCTCTGCTGTTTTCAATCAAGATCTCAGCTATCACTGCCTCATTGCCTGCATCCGAAATGGGTCTGCGATCAAACTACCACCCCTTATCACTGTCAAACACTCCCTAAAACACTTCTGCGAGCAGGCCTTTCTAATCGACATGGCCAGGGTATCCTGGAATGACATTGACCTCATCCCGTCAGTAGAGGATGCCTGGTTATTCTTTAAAAGTGCCTTCCTAACCATCTTAAATAAGAATGCTCCATTCAAAAAAATGTAGAACCAGGTATAGATATAATCCTTGGTTCAGTCCAGATCTGTCTAATGCAGAACGCAACATCCTATGGCGATCTGCATTAGCATCTTTTCAGGGAAGTTAGGAACTAATATACACAGGCAGTTAGGAAAGCGAAGGATAGCTTTTTCAAACCAAAATTTGTTTCTGTGACACTGTAAGGTCCATGGAGAATAAGAGCACCTCATCCCAGCTGCCCACTGCTCTGAGGCTAGGAAACACTGTTACCACCGATAAATCCACTATAATTGAGAATTTCAAGAAGCATTTCTCTACGGCTGGCCATGCTTTCCACCTGGCTACCCCTACCCCAGTCAACTGCACCCTCTGCAGCAGCCCGCCCAAGCCCCCACCATTTCTCCTTCACCTAAATCTAGATTGCTGATGTTCTGAAAGAGCTGCATTATCTGGACCCCTACAAATCAGCTGGGCTAGACAATCTGGACCCTCTCTTTCTAAAATGATCTGCCTAAATTTTTGCAACCCCTATTACTAGCCTATTCAACCTCTCTTTCGTATCATCTGAGATTCCCAAAGATTGGAAAGCTGCCTCGGTCATCCCCCGCTTCAAAGGGGGTGACACTCTAGACCCAAACTGCTACAGACCTATATCTATCCTACCCTGTCTTTCAAAGGTTTTTGAATTCCAATTTAACAAACAGATTACAGACCATTTCGAATCCCACCATACCTTCTCCGCTACATAGTCTGGTTTTAGAGCTGGTCACGGGTGCACCTCAGCCACGCTCAAGGTCCTAAACGATATCATAACCGCCATGAATAAGAGACATTACTGTGCAGCCGTATTCATCGACCTGGCCAAGGCTTTCGACTCTGTCAATCACCACATTCTTATTGGCAGACTCTACAACCTTGTTTTCTCAAATGATTGCCTCGTATGGTTTACCAACTACTTCTCTGATAGAGTTCAGTGTGTCAAATTGGAGGGCCTATTGTCTGGACCTCTGGCAGTCTCTATGGGGGTGCCACAGGGTTCAATTCTCGGGCCGACTCTTTTCTCTGTATACGTCAATGATGTCGCTCTTGCTGCTGGTGATTATCTGATCCACCTCTACACAGATGACACCATACTGTATACTTCTGGCCCCTCTTTTGACACTGTGTTAACTAACCTCCAGACGAGCTTCAATGCCATACAACCCTCCTTCTGGGGCCTCCAACTGCTCTTAAATGCAAGTAAAACTAAATGCTTGCTATTCAATCAATCACTGCCCGCACCTGTCTGCCCATCCAGCATCACTACTCTGGACGGCTCTGACTTAGAATACGTGGACAACTAAAACTACCTAGGTGTCTGGTTAGACTGTAAGCTCTCCTTCCAGACTCACATTAAGCATCTCCAATCCAAAACTAAATCTAGAATCGGCTTCCTATATCGCAACAAAGCATCCATCACTCATGCTGCCAAACATACCCTCGTAAAACTTACCATCATACCGATCCTCGACTTCGGTGATGTCATCTATAAAATAGCCTCCAACACTCTACTCAACAAATTGGATGTAGTCTATCACAGTGCCATCATTTTTGCTACTATAGCCCCATATACTACCCACCACTGAGACCTGTATGCTCTCGTTGGTTGACCCTGGCTTCACACTCGTCGCCAAACCCACTGGCTACAGGTTATCTAGTCTTTGCTAGGTAAAGCCCCACCTTATCTCATCTCACTGGTCACCATAGCAGCACCCACTCGTAGCACACACTCCAGCAGGTATATCTCACTAGACACCCCCAAAGCCAATTCCTCCTTTGGTTGCCTTTCCTTCCAGTTCTCTGCTGCCAATGACTGGAACAAACTGCAAAAATCACTGAAGCTGGAGACTCATATCTCCCTCACTAGCTTTAAGCGCCAGCTGTCAGGGCAGCTCACAGATCACTGCACCTGTACATATCCCATCTGTAAACAGCCCATCTCTCTACCTCATCCCCATACTGTGATTATCTATTTATCTTGCTCCTTTGCACCCCAGTATCTCTACTTGCACATTCATCTTCTGCACATCTACCATTCCAGTGTTGAATTGCTATATTGTAATTACTTCGCTACACCACGGCCTATTTATTGCCTTAACTCCCTTATCTTACCTCATTTGCACTCACTGTATATATACTTTTTGTTTTATTTTTTCTACTGTATTATTGACTGTATGCTTTGTTTATTCTATGTGTAACTCTGTGTTGTTGTATGTGTCGAATTGTTATGCTTTATCTTGGCCAGGTCGCAGTTGTAAATGAGAACTTGTTCTCAACTAGCCTACCTGGTTAAATAAAGGTGAAATATATATATTTTTTAAATGATGGGGTTGTCTGCCTATGAACTCTCGGACCGAGCGAGTCAAAGATTTCCTGATCAGGTAAACTTTGTGGAGTTCAGTGGGGTTAATAAGAAGCGATATAGTGTCATTAATATATTATTGAACACTTCTATGTTTGGGATCAAATGTATTGATAAGATGGGACAACTCTTTGAACTGCACCAGAGTGTCCAGGGAGACAAGGTCTTTGTCCCTGACAGATGTTACTTGGGAAGGGCCAGAATGCTCGGAAAGAGCGGATTTGTGTTCTCTATTTCCAGGTGGGCAGCTTATGAATGGGTTTCCCAAAAGTGCCCAATGGGCCAGAAAATATTCTAAATTGGTTCTGGGTATGGCTGGCATTAAAATATGGTCAATTTGCTCCTCCACCCCCTGTTGGGCAGGAATGAGTTTACTTGTTGTTAGCCTAGCATCTGTAAGCTCAGCCACCTTTTTCACCAGCTGGAAATATGCATTATTTGTATCAGACTGCATAGTAAGTGATAAAACCTCAAATTTAAGGTTTCTATCCTTGTCTGTTTGGACACTTGGCTTGGAAATTTAGCTGCCTATTTCAGCAGTCTGGATGTGAAGGCTTCCTATATCACAACAAAGCATCCATCACTCATGCTGCCAAACATTGATCTCACAACACTTCACAATCAAAGAGTCTGGTTAAGTCAAATCCTGTGCATCATTTTGTGAATCAACCATTTTAGGATTTGCATTGCACAGTTTGGTCACAGTAGTTAGCTCAGCCCTTTGGCTGTCGGTCATTACTGCGCGGATGATTATTTCATTTTGGCTGTCACTTTCGTGAGGGACTACGACCATGTTTTTTGTTTTAACCAGGAAAGAAGACATGGTCATGTTCCTGATTGTAAAGGTGGGAAGGAGTTCTATGACTGGAATGTTGAGTTCAATGTGCAAGGATATGCGGATGTTTGACTCTTGGAGGTCTTGTAAGGGACCTAAGTCATATAACTTGTTGGTTGAAAGAAGGCTTGGGAACCGTTTAGTGATTTACCTATTTTTAGGTTCTGTCTGAGTGGGACTCCCAGCGTTTTCGTAGGAATGACGGATTCCCATTCATTCACAACTTGACAAGCATGAGGAATTGTTTGACCGGAGCGCATGTGCTGAAGATTAAAAGAGCAATCATTCAGGTCCACAGCTGCTTGGGACCACAGAATGTTATTGGCTATGTCTAGCTGTGCCCATAATCTCACTAGTATGTCTGCACCGATGTAGACAGTGGGTCAGGTTTGGCACAACAAGCATGTAGTATTTCAAGTCCTTGTTGTTAAGTTAGAGTTTTAGAGCACACACTCCTTTTGCTGTGGAAACACCTTGAGGGGTGGTAGCAAGAAAAATCTGTGGTTCTTTTGTGCAAAAGGAATTGATGAGTCCTCACAAAGAATCATACAATGATTTACTGATGTCTGATTTCTCAAACCACAGAGCAATTATAACGTTGTCAACTGCTTTACCCTCTACCTGTAGGCCATTTACAACACATGGGCAGTAAAACAGATTGAGGTTGTTCTAAAGCACAAAGGATTGTTCTTTCACCAAGGAGTTTGGTGGGAGGCCAGTTCTGGGCTGGTGTGGAGTAGGCAACTGATCGTTATGTTTTTGAGTGTTGCAAGTGGATGCCTCCAGTTTCCCATAGCCTAGCCAGTTTCCCTGCATCGCTGGGTTTTAGCTGGTAAGCAGTGTCATCTGTTTGAATCACATCACAGCGTACCCCTGGAGGTGATGTGATGTCATAATGTCATCTTTTCCTTTTACTGCTTCATGGGAGGTACTCAACTGAGCCAGCGGTTGGCTATTTGCTTCTTTTAGCTTTTCAATGAAAACCTCATGCTGCTTTACAGCTTCTGCTGCTTCAGATAAGAAGTGAGTGTCTGCTTTCAATGGTTCTATCTGTTCAATTTACCTAGTGGCCTAGTAAATCATTGCTGTTTGAACTGTCTGATTGCTCTGTACTTGTGACTGTCGTTGTGGACTTAGATTAGTTTCAGGCCTATTTGTGTAACAGTCATAGTAATTTGTGGGCGTGTTGTATTGTAGGAAGTGTTTTCTTCACCTCTGCAAGGCAATCAGTCCTGGGAGGTGTGCCTTTCAGCGGGAGTTTGTTGTCACCAAAATGAAGACTGTCGCCGAAACAAAGACTTTCTGACGAGTGCACAATCTATGTGGAATTCCTAGTCTCCGGCAGTGCTTGGAACTGCCGATCTGCGGTCAGATAGGCTGAGTTAATTTCAGCCTAAATTGCCCTTCGATCCCCACACACCTTTTGGCACTGACAGAGACATGTATTTCTCCAGAGAACACTGCCACTCCAGCTGCTCTCTTGTCACCTGACTACGTGTTCTCTCATAGTCCAAGAGCATCTGGCCATTGCAGTAGTGGCATAGTGCTACTAATTTCTCCTAAGATTTTCTGTTCTCCCCCTCTCTCACCTGTCTATCTCCTAATTTGAATTTCATGCTGTCGCTGTCACTTGTCCACTAAAACGTAACGCTGTTGTCATGTATCGCCCACCAGGTGCCCTTGGTGATTTCCTCAATGAGCTTGACACCTTGATAAGCTAATTTCCCAATGATGGCTCACCACTCATTGTACTGGGCGACTTTAACCTCCCGACACCTGACTTCAATTAATGTCTTTCTTTTGACCTCACCCTTTCCCAGTCACCTCACATTCACAATGCAGGCAATACGCTTGACCTCGTCTTCACTAGAGGCTGTTTGCCTACTAATCTTACTACAACCCCCCTCCATGTCTCTGATCACTATTTTGTTTCCATTTCTCTCCATCTCTCCTCCAACCCTACCCACCCAGCCCCTACCCAGATGGTTATATGTCACCGCAATCTTCACTCTCTCTCTCCCGCTACTCTCTCCTCTTCTATTATGTCTTCTCTTCCTTCTGTTAAATCCTTCTCCCTCCTGTCTCCTGACTCTGCCTCTTTGACCTTACTCTGCATCCTTTGACTCTCACTGTCCCCTTTCCCCCCGGCCGGACCAACCTTCCCTCACCGCACCTTGGCTAAGTGACTCACTGCGTGCTAAGAGAAAAGGGTTGCAGGCAGCTCAGCGGAAAACTAAACTTCCAGAGGACTTATCTTCCTTCCCTCCTCTCTACCTTCTCTTTCTCTATATCTGCTGCGAAAGCTGCTTTATATTACTCTACATTTCAAGCTTCTGCCTCCAACCCTGTGAAACTCTTTTCCACTTTCTTCCTCCTTAACCCTCCCCCTCCTTCCTCTCTCTCTGCAGATGACTTTTCAACCACTTTGAAAAAAGATTGACGACATCCCTCTCGTCTTAATTCAGCCTATTGAGACCACTGGTCCCACTCGCACACAACTACCCTACGCCTTAATCTCTTTCTACCCTCTCTCTCAAGATTAAACCCTGTACTAGTGATGTCTGGCCACCCGACAACCTGCCCACACAACCCCATCCCCTCCTCCCTTCTCCAGAGCATCTCTGGAGACCTTATCCCATTCCTCACTTCCCTCATAAACTCATCCCTGGCCACTGGCTGCGTCCTTTCTGAGTTCAAGATGGCCAGTCATTACCCTCCTCAAGAAACCAACATTCAACATCTCTGATGTAAAAACTATAGAACAGTATCTCTTCTTTCTATTCTTTTTCAAAACACCTGAATGTGTTGTCTCTGATCAACTCTCTCATTATCTCTCTCAGAATGATCTTCTTGACCCTAACCAGCCAGGTGTCAAGGTGGCTCCTTCAGATGAGACTGTTCTCCTCCATGTCACTGAGGCTCTCCGCTCTGCCAAAGCTGACTCCTTCTACTCAGTTCTCATTCTCCTAGATCTAGACCACTGCATTTCTCTGTTGGCTGGGCTCCCCACTAGTGCCATCCAACTCCTGCAACTTATCCAGAATGCCGCAGCCCCCCAGGTGTTCTCCCATGTCACCCCACTCCTCCGCACACTCCACTGGCTTCTAGCCGAAGCTTGGGAACTCCTTACCTTCAGGCTATGCTCAAACCCTAAATCCCAACCCGAACACTCCATTCCACCACCTCTGGTCTCTTGGCCCTCCCACCCCTATGAGAAGACACCTCAGCCCAATCAAAGCTCTTCCTGTCCTGGCACCCCAATGGTGGAACAAACTTCCCTCCAAAGTCAGGACAGCGGAGTCCCTGCCCATCTTTCAAAAACATCTGAAACCCTAGCTCTGTGAAGAGTATCTTAAATAACTCTCATAACTTAATGTGTAGCCACTGTGAACTGCACCAGTACAGGTTAATACTGTATGTTAAACAGAAATCAATCGTTTGTAGGGATGATGCATTTCTCGGGTAAAACGTTAGATTATGTCAGAAGGAAAATGTAAAGTGCCTACGCTCTGGTAGAACTAGGTGGTTGGTAGGCGAGACAGGAGAGATTTGGGGTCTTTAATCTAGCTGTCAGTTAGCCTACTAACTGAATAGAGAACCAAAAGGTTGACATTTGTATTTTCGTAGCAGGGTTTTTATTTATTTAACTAGGCAAGCCAGTTAAGAACAAATTTGTATTTACAATAACGGCCTACACCGGCCAACACTGGGCCAATTGTGCACCACCCAATCACAGCCGGTTGTGATATAGCCTGGATTCAAACCAGGGTGTCTGTAGTGACACCACAAGCACTGATATGCAGTGCCTTAGACTGCTGCGCCACTATGCTGTAATTAATAACCAGTCGGCTTATGACATTTGTATTTTGTATTTATTAAGGATCCCCATTAGCTGCTGCCAAGGCAGCAGCTACTCTTCCTGGGGTCTATAAACAACCTCAGTTTTAATAACTTATGTGGTTTAGTGAGTCAAGCTCGAGTTTCACACGGTGAGGAGAAAATGTGTACGCTTGCAGCTGCTCCGTTGAGGGGGAGAGAGAGTGAAAATAAATTTCACAAAGAGGATTCAAGAATGATGATATTATTTCAATCAGCTCTCAGAAAAGGTCTATCATAATTGTAATGAATGTACTTAGCAGAATGCAATCACATTGACACGTTATCCCAATAATAGTACAATTGGCTGCTAAGTTTAGGCGATATTAAAGCTTTGTCATCACAACCCCTAGGACTACCACTGTGATGTTATGTCTGTAGCTGAACTCTGTATTAAGTGATTATGACCCGAGATTTCTACCAGACCATTCACACAATTTGTTGGTAGAAATGCACTGTTTGGCTATTATGATACGGCCATCTCTACCGGACCATGCATTCACACAATTGGGCCTCAGTCTGGGTGGCAACTCAGTTGCAGCCGATAACTAGTTGAAATCAAAGCAAGAAGATTCATGAACATGTACAATTTTCAAAATGTCTAAAGCTCTGTACCAAGGACAGGCTTCACAATTCTCAAAACTCTGTACCAGGGACAAGCTTCACAATTTCAAAAGCTCTGTTCCAGGGACAGGCTAACTCACATTAATAATTAAATATAAACACACGTTTCTTACGAGAACATTACTTACTCAATGAAATCAATAACGGCCACTCTATTTAGCGAAGGAGGTAGGCTAATTTAATTAATCACCATTAATTAAAACGTTACCTTCAAGTACGCCTTGACCATGTTCACCAAGTTCCAATATCAGAATAATATGATTTGTCCAAGTCCAGAGATTACCATACTAATACACATAGGATTACACTGTACTGTACTGCACTGTTCTGCCTGTGGCTATGGAACCATGACCTGTTCCAGACCTGCCGTTTTCAACTCTCTAGAGACAGCAGGAGCTGTAGAGATACTCTGAATGATCAGCTATGAAAAGCCAACTGACCTTTACTCCTGAGGTGCACCCTCGACAACCACTGTGATTATTATTGTTTGACCCTGCTGGTCATCTATGAACATTTGAACATCTTGGCCATGTTCTGTTATAATCTCCACCCGGCAAAGCCAGAAGAGGACTGGCCACCCCTCATAGCCTGGTTCCTCTCTAGGTTTCTTCCTAGGTTCTGGCCTTTCTAGGGAGTTTTTCCTAGCCACTGTGCTTCTACACCTGCATTGCTTGCTGTTTGGGGTTTTAGGCTGGGTTTCTGTACAGCACTTTGTAACATCAGCTGATGGATAAATAAATTGGATGGATTGATTGATTGATTATAGCAATGAGAACGTAATGCACAAAGGGTCCTTGCTTTTGGGTCATTGATAGCTCGATCCAATTGGGAAGAAATCAGGTTCTTCATTCACTGAGACCGGAGTGTGATCAGAGAACCGTGTGCATTCCAATGATATAATTCCCACTATGTCAAGTAGAAATTATAGATGTCGGTCGGCAATGGTGATATTTCAAGCTCTGCTTTTATAGGAGATTTTCAAAAGAACAATGAGGGCTTGACCAGGTAAGGATGACCTGTTTGGATTGGTCTAAATGTTCATTGTGCATAGGAGTAACCCCCAGTTGTTATTAGAAGTCTCTTTTGCATATGAAATTATAGATTGTAATGCATTATTGATGGTTAACTCCTGTACACCATCAGAAAAGTGTTTTATTTAACTAGGCAAGTGAGTTAAGAACTAATTATTATTTACAATGACAGTCTACCCCGGCCAAAGCCTAACGCCACTGGGCCAATTGTGCACTGCCCTATGGAAATCCCAATCACAGCCTGTGATACAGCCTGGCATTGAACCAGAGTCTGTAGTGACACAACTAGTACTGAGATGCAGTGCCTTTGACCACTGTGCCACTCGGGAGCCCAGTTGTAATCATTTAGAACATAATATTTCACACACAATGGTATCAAACACAATATGCTTCCATGAAAATAGAACAGGGTTGTTTACACCTTGATAAACAGCACTTAAATATTTCAGCAACACACATTAATAGTAACATCTGTACATGTTTTCTTTCTCACATTAGATCCTCATGATTATTTTCTTAAAAGGGAGATAATTCTGAAAGTCCTTGGGATTCCCAAAAGTTCACCAAATTTCAATAGTTCTTCCACACAGTTTGGTTATCGGCGGGAACCATTTGAGTATCAATTGTAATGTCCTGCCTTTCTAATGGCAGGCAAGAGTGTTGTCTTTTAATTCAAGGCGTGGCGGGGGGAAGAGGTAAGAGGGTGATTGGGTTGTAACATATTGTAAAAATTGCAATTGATTACATATCATGCAAATTGTAATTCATAACAGCATACGAAATGAAGGATGAACATCCACAAATGAATACCTACCATACGACAGGTTTACATTTATTTTGTTATGTCTACCCCTGAGTCCAGGTTGAAACAAAGCACAATTCACCTTATGCATTTTGTTCTTGAATGCCAATTGTGTTTAAGTGGTCAAATGGCCTTGCTCCTTTTGCAGTAATAGCGGTTAAGAATTCTTAGGCTGTAATGTTTTCTGTGCTTGGGTGAAATAAAATATATTGGTATTTCTAGGTAATTGAGTTTAAAGGTGAGTAATATTATAAATCTCACAATATTGCAATTTAACTAACACATTCATCCTCAGTTCATCCTCCCCCAGTTAAATTATTAATAACAAGAATTGCAGAATATCACAGCTAAGGAATACCTTACATTAAATATTACATCAAGAGTACCATTTCATAATCATTTTTTAAATACATTTTTTTTTAAACTCATAAAATATACAAATTGATAATATATTGACCCCATTTTTTTATATATATTTTTATTAAACAATGAATTCTTAACATGAGGCAGAAAGTGACTTGTGAAAAGCTAAATATAAAATAATCACTTTTGTGCCATCAATATTGTAGATTATTCATCTACAACCTTTCACTGTAGGATCTGTAATGTACACAATGTTCCAGACAGACTTGTTGAAAGTAAACCTCTGAGGTGATCATCTCCTGGTAATGTGTCTTATGCTCAGTATTTTGTATGTTGAGGTACATAGTCAGTCATATACAGTATTTGTGACCAACAAATGCATATCTGTATTCCCAGTCATGTGAAATCCATAGTTTAGGGCATAATTTATTTCAATTTACTGATTTCCTTATATGAACTGTAACTCAGTAAAATATTTTAAATTGTTGCATATTGCGTTTTTGTTCAGTGTAGTTACAACATGGGGAGAGAGGAACAACATATGCAAAGGAGTGAGTGAGAGATGAAATATCATTAGGATAAATGTAATAAGGAACAGCACTTTCTGTCCCTCATTAGTGCATAATCCACATTCTATAACTTTTTTTGCAATTAGTAATATCAGCACAGTGTTGGGCTTTAGACACCCTGCCTCTGCCATGTGTACAATAATTGCCTGTTCCAGCTGACTGGGCCTGTGTATCTCCCACCGATAATGCTAAACACAATTACGCTTGAAGTGGACAACGAGTTTCCCAGAAAAAGGCAACTCACTCCATTTCCTGGTAGAGGACAAATTGAAGGAGGCCGGTGGAGAGGGAGAAGGCTTCTGGATTTAGCATGACGGATGGAGGTTTGTGTGGTCCCTTAACTGTATTTCAAGCTTTGTTTGTTGAACGGTTGCAATGGATGCCATTGTGCATTTAGTAAATACATACAGATCTAAGTATATGAAAAACTGAGGGAGTTAAAAAACATAATTATGTGAAAATACAGGGCTCAATTTAATCTGTATTGTCACAGGTCAGGAGTATATTGCGCTTGAAATGTGAAGGTAATTTCCAATTGAGCTGACATACCGTTAATGCAGTCTCCGAGCTAAAGCAGGAAAATTGCCTTTAAAATGTCAATCGACTACAATGCGGAACTTCAGCGCTATGTATTGAATCGAGCCCATAATGTGTTGGAATCAATAATCAGTTTGATCCTTACAAAGCTGAGCATTTTGACTGTGAGATATCACTAAGCTTTGGATTGTTGGGTCTGTTGAGCTATTGTATCTGTAGCCTGCACTGATTCTGTCAAATATGATCCCTCCGACTCTCTCTTGCGTATAGCATCTTAACTGTACAAGGCTCATCAATATTTAACCATTACCCTTGGTCAGGGGCAGGGCTTCAATGGACGTATGTCATATAATTGATAGGTGATTTATATTTGCATTTGTTTAACTTCTTCGGGATAGTCCTTCTTTCTCAATTTCCGCCCAAACTGACATGCACAAAGTAAAACTGCCTGTTTCTCAGGCCCTGAAGCCAGGATATGCATACAATTGGTACCATTGAAAGGAAGACACTTTGAAGTTTGTAGAAATGTTAAAATAATGTAGGAGACTATAACACAATATATATGGTAGGAGAAAATCAAAAGAATTACCAACTAGTTCTTTTTGAGAGCCCATACTCTTACAAAAGTATAGGGGCATTCTGAAATCTAGCTCTCAGGATGCAATTCCTATGGCTTCCACTGGGTGTCAGCACTCACACTGTTCAAGGTTTCAGTCTTGTTTCTTCCAAAACGAGTAAGAAATGTCAGTTTTAGTACTGGGACACACTATTGGAAATTTGTGTTTGTGCGCACGAGGAAGACAAGACGCACCTGCTAATATTGGTTTCCTATTGAACATACTTCTTTCCGTATGCAATATCATAGTTTGATTACATTTTAGGGTATCTGAGGAGTCAATAGAAACATATTTTGACTTGTTGAAACAAAGTTTAGGGTAGATTTCCGGATTCCTTTCTCTGCAGGTCGAACGAGTGGATTACTCAAATCGATGGTGCCAACTAAACAGACTTTTTGGGATAAAAGAAGGATTTTATCTAAGAAACACTACCTGTTATAGCGGGGACCCTTTGCATGACAAATCAGAGGAAGATTTTCAAAAAGTAGGTGAATATTTTAATCGCTATTTGTGAAACCTGTGCCGGTGGAAAAATATTTTGATGTGGGGCGCTGTCCTCAAACAATAGCATGGCATGCTTTTGCTGTAATGGCTACTGTACATCAGACAGCGCAGTTAGATTAACAAGAATTTAAACTTTCTACCGATATAAGACACTTGTACATGTTTAATATCCATAAGTTTTATGATTATTTTTTTGAATTGTGCGCCCTCCAGTTTCAACCGGAAGTTGTCCTGCTATTACTATCCATATCATTGGCACATTCGTCCGTTGCCATGGATTCACATAATGCATTTTAGGATCCGACAAATCTGAGACCATCTGGCATTAGCGTCAGATCTAGCCGACTAGCTAGCTAAAAGTCAGAGCTCTGGATAAAATGGCAGAATTAGCTTAAAATGTAAAACTTTCTTAAATCATCTGTAAATTATATTAAAAATAAATATTATCTGTACGTGTTTGACTTGGGGAATCAGGTTGCGATTGCATTTCTGACTAAGATTTTACTCACACGAGGGGGGCCCCTGGTTATTTCTCGCATGGGATTGAAAGCTATGGTCCGCCTCTGCCCTTGGTCCATCCACTGAGTAAGAGATTAAAGGAAGAAGGTTGATAAAACAAAAATAGTAATGTTATTTACTTATTGAAACTTTAAGAATTGCTTTTTGCCTGACTGTAAATGCAAAAATTTCAGCAGGCCGTTTCATAATGCCCGTGAGAGTAAAAACATTGAAAGATAGAGCTCTCAGCTCTGCCAGAGTATTGGTGGGCCTCCATCATAGAGGAAAACAGATATGGGATATTAGTGGAGAACTCAATAGAGAGAGAATCCAAGAGCCCCTGTGTAATTAAAATGGTCCTGCTGTGTATAGGCAGTGTCTGTGTCTGTGTCTGTGGCAGGATGACGAATCAATAATGTTGCCTAGTAAGTTGCTCTTTTTCAGTGGATGGGGTGGGTTGGAAAATAATGCTAGCTGTCAGGAGTGTTTGGATCTTGCCTTGAGATGAGGAGGAAATTAACAGTCAATATTTGCTCCTGGGGACCATTGAGAGGACGCTCGCATAAATCATTCAGCGTGCACCTGTTCAAAGAATCAGGTGGCGAGTCATGTGTCACTGCATTTGGGATCGTGCTGCGGCTTCCCTCCATCTCTGAATCAATGTGCCAGAGAGTGCTCGGCGCTCTGGTCCCACAACGTAGTACACTGGCAAAGGACCAAAATTGCTTTTCCGCTGTTCCCCACGGCTCCCTAACTAGCATGTTTTCAAAAGTGTTACATTGTTGTTTTGGTTGTTGAATAGAAACAAGAGTAATGGTGTGTATTTACTCTGACGGAAGGCTCACAAGTATATGGAGGCACTGTATATTCTTATCAGCACCACTGGACAATCTGTTATTAAAATAGTTATTGAAATGATTGACCTATTTTCCCAATTGCTTCACAATTTCTACTGTACAATCCTTCTGTTGTTAATTTGAGTCTTTGTTTTGATTGTCAATTTAGTCTAATTGAAAACTGATCCTGTTAAGGGGTCTATAATAATTTTTATCATGTCTTACTTTTCTCTCTAGCTTCCACCTGTAGGCCACATAGTTGATGTATTGTAAGGCAGCTGTTTGGAAGCTGCTAATGGCTATCTGATGTTTGCCATATTTCCAAGTGAAAGGACATCCAGAGGGGGAAATTAATCTAGATAGAGCATCCAATGCCCTTTGAAGAGACAAATACATCCTGTCCACAACCACAACAGCAGTCTGGGATCACATCCTGTGTCATTGTGGATCAGTCTGGCCTGGAACAGCTTCTGGCTCAGATCATTGTGTGTGAAGACAATGCCATACATCAGAGAGGTACATCAGGTTTTTAGTGAGAGTAGGAAGATGCTTTAAAATCAGAGGCACACCAGAGAAAAGAGGTAACTGTGAATTCTAACCTTTAAGACATCTAAATGCTACATTAGTGCTAGGCTAGCCCTCTCAGCCTGTATGAGGAGGCTTGGATTTGTCCAATCCCTGTAGGTGAAAAAAACATCCAGCTAGACGGGAGTGAAAAAGTTGGGAGATGTTCTCCAACCTGTCACAGGAGGACAGGCTGGAGAGAAAGATACTTGCAGGGGGTTGGTTAGGACTTCAGCTGGTACAAATGATAGGCAGTGAATAAGGAGGAGGGGGATGATTTGGAGGAGGTGGGAGAAGGTGGTGGTGTTGACAGATGTGAATTGAGATCTTGGCAGACCATGAGAGAGTGTAGTATTGAATAAAGTGCCTCGATAACTCATCTGTCTGTGTTTGTTATGGAGACTTAGTTGGAGGGAGAGAAGGAGAGTGCAATCACTGTTGGCTCATATCCAGAAAGGAGAAATTTACAAGTCTGCATAACAAATTTGTGGTCAGAACTACAACACCCACATTGTAAAATGTAACACCTTAGTAATTATATGTGACCGACCAAAATATTGTTAAACTAAACACCCCCAGAGTGTTGGATCCCTAACACCATAGGTGTTGAAAACTAACATTTTGTTAGAAAAAGCTTGCTACACTTTGGGTGTTTTGCTGAACACATTGCTCCAACATCTGTACAGACAAAACATGGGATTCAACTCCAGAGTATTTCACCCAGTGTCACGTTCTGACCATAGTTCTTTTGTGTTTTCCTTGTTTTAGTATTGGTCAGGATGTGAGCTGGGTGGGCATTCTATGTTGTGTGTCTAGTTTGTCTATTTCTATGTTTGGCCTGATATGGTTCTCAATCAGAGGCAGGTGTTAGGCATTGTCTCTGATTGGGAACCATATTTAGGTAGCCTGTTTTGTGTTGGGTTTTGTGGGTGATTGTTTCCTGTCTTAGTGTTTTCTGCACCAGTTAGGACTGTTTCGGTTTTGCCACGTTTATTGTTTTGTATTATGTTCATGTTCAAGTTTTCTTTTGGTCCGCAACTCCTTCCCAGGAAGAAAGCTGTTACAGCCAGAATGTGTGACTGACTGACTAGTCTCAGTATCTACAGTTGAAGTCAGAAGTTTACATACACCTAGGTTGGAGTCATTAAAACGTTTTAACACATTTATTGTTAAAAAAACTATAGTTTTGGCAAGTCAGTTAGGATTTCTACTGTGTGCATGACACAAGTAATTTTTCCAACAAATGTTTACAGACAGATTATTTCACTATCTGAATTCCAGTGGATCAGAAGTTTACAAACACTAAGTTGACTGTGCCTTTAATAAACAGCTTGGAAAATTCCAGAATGTCATGGCTTTAGAAGATTTTTATAGGCTAATTGGCATCAGGAGTGGATGTATTTCAAGGCCTACCTTCAAACTCAGAGCCTCTTTGCTTGACATTATGGGAAAGTCAAAAGAAATCGGCCAAGACCTCAGAAAGAATATTGTAGACCGCCATAAGTCTGGTTCATCCTTGGGAGCAAGGACCAAATGCCTGAAGGTACCATGTTCATCTGTACAAACAATAGAACGCAAGTGTAAACACCATGGGACCACGCAGCCGTCATATCGCTCAGGAAGAAGACAAGTTCTGTCTCCTAGAGATGAACGAACTTTGGTGCGAAAAGTGCAAATCAATCCCAGAACAACAGCAAAGGACCTTGTGAAGATGCTGGAGGAAAATAGTACAAAAGTATCTATATCCACAGTACAATGAGTCCTATATCGACAAAACCTGAAAAGCCGCTCAGCAAGGAAGAAGCCACTTCTCCAAAACCGCCATAGAAAAGCCAGACTACGGTTCGCAACTGCACATGGGGCAAAGATCACACTTTTTGGAGAAATATTCTCTGGTCTGATGAAACAAAAATAGAACTGTTAGGCCATAATGACTTTTGTTATGTCTGGAGGAAAAAGGGGGACGCTTTCAAGCCGAAGAACACCATCCCAACCGTGAAGCACGGGTGTGGCAGCAGCATGTTGTGCGGGTACTTTGCTGCAGGAGGGACTGATGCACTTCACAAAATAGATGGCATCATGAGGATGGAAAATGTTGTAGATATAATTAAGCAAATGGGTCTTCCAAATGAACAATGACCCCAAGCATACTTCCAAAGTTGTGGCAAAATTCCTTAAGAACAACAGTCAAGGTATTGGAGCGGCCATCACAAAGCCCTGACCTCAATCCTATAGAAAATTTGCGGGCAGAACTGAAAAAGCATGTTCGAGCAAGGAGGCCTACAAACCTGACTCAATTACACAAGCTCTGTCAGGAGGAATGGGCCAAAATTCACCCAAATTTTTGTTGGAAGCTTGTGGAAGGCTACCCAAAATGTTTGACCCAAGTTAAACAATTTAAAGGCAATGCTACCAAATACTAATCGAGTGTATGTACGCTTTGGACCCACTGGAAATGTGATGAAAGAAATAAAAGCTGAAATAATAATTCTCTCAACTATTATTCTGACATTTCACATTCTTCAAATAAAGTTGTGATCCTAACTGACCTTAAACAGGGATTTTTTTTAAAACTAGGATTAAATGTCAAGAATTGTGAAAACTGAGTTTAAATGTATTTGGCTAAAGTGTACAGTATGTAAACTTCCAATTTTCAACTGTAAATGAGAATTTGTTTTCAACTGGTCTACCTGGTTGAACAAAGGTGAAATTTAAAGAAATTGTAAAAATAAATTGGACGAGCTGATCATAGCAAAAACAATAAAACAAATCAAATGACATTTTATTTGTCACATACACATGGTTAGCAGATGTTAATGCGAGTGTAGCGAAATGCTTGTGCTTCTAGTTCCGACAATGCACTATTCACCAACGAGTAATCTAACCTAACAATTCCACAACTAATACCTTATACACACAAGTGTAAAGGGATAAAGAATATCTCCATAAAGATATATGAATGAGTGATGGTACAGAACGGCATAGGCAAGATGCAGTAGATGGTATCGAGTACAGTATATACATATGAGATGAGTAATGTAGGGTATGTAAACATAAAAGTGGCATAGTTTAAAGTGGCTAGTGATACATGTATTACATAAATATGGCAAGATGCAGTAGATGATATAGGGTACAGTATATACATATGAGATGAGTAATGTAGGGTATGTAAACATTATATTAAGTGGCATTGTTTAAAGTAGCTAGTGATACATTTTTTACATACATTTCCATTATTAAGGTGAGCTGGAGTTGAGTCAGTATGTTGGCAGCAGCCACTCAATGTTAGTGGTGGCTGTTTAACAGTCTGATGGCCTTGAGATAGAAGCTGTTTTTCAGTCTCTTGGTCCCTGCTTTGAATCACCTGTACTGACCTCGCCTTCTGGATGATAGCGGGGTGAACAGGCAGTGGCTCCGGGGTGGTTGTTGTCCTTGATGATCTTTATGGCCTTCCTGTGACATCGGGTGGTGTAGGTGTCCTGGAGGGCAGGTAGTTTGTCCCCGGTGATGCGTTGTGCAGACCTCACTACCCTCTGGAGAGCTTTACGGTTGTGGGCAGAGCAGTTGCCATACCAGGCGGTGATACAGCCCGACAGGATGCTCTCGATTGTGCATCTGTAGAAGTTTGTGAGTGCTTTTGGTGACAAGACTAATTTCTTCAGCCTCCTGAGGTTGAAGAGGCGCTGGTGCGCCTTCTTCACAACGCTGTCTATGTGGGTGGACCAATTCAGTTTGTCCTTGATGTGTACGCAGAGGAACTTAATATGTACTACCATCTCCACCACTGTCCCGTTGATGTGGAGAGGGGGGTGCTCCATTTGCTGTTTCCTGAAGTCCACGATCATCTCCTTTGTTTTGTTGACTGAGTGTGAGGTTATTTTCCTGACACCACAATCCGAGGGCCCTCACCTCCTCCCTATAGGCTGTCTCGTCATTGTTGGTAATCACGCCTACCACTGTAGTGTCATCCGCAAACTTGATGATTGAGTTGGAGGCGTGCATGGCCACGCAGTCGTATGTGAACAGGGAGTACAGGAGAGGGCTCAGAACGCACCATTTGAGGATCAGCGGGGTGGAGATGTTGTTACCTTCCCTCACCACCTGGGGGCGGCCCGTCAGGAAGTCCAGTACCCAGTTGCACAGAGCGGGGTCGAGAACCAGGGTCTCGAGCTTGATGACGAGTTTGGAGAGTACTATGGTGTTAAATGCTGAGCTGTAGTCGATGAACAGCATTCTCACATAGGTATTCCTCTTGTCCAGATGGGTTAGGGCAGTGTGGTTGCGATTGCATCGTCTGTGGACCTATTGTGTCGGTAAGCAAATTGGAGTGGGTCTAACGTGTCAGGTAGGCTGGAGTTGATATGGTCCTTGACTAGTCTCTCAAAGCACCTCATGATGACGGAAGTGAGTGCTATGGGGCAGTAGTCATTTAGCTCAGTTACCTTACTTTTCTTGGGAACAGGAACAATGGTGGCCCTCTTGAATCATGTGGGAACAGCAGACTGGGATAAGGATTGATTGAATATGTCCGTAAACACACCAGTCAGCTGGTCTGAGCATGCTCTGAGGACGCGCCTGGGGATGCCATCTGGGCCTGCAGCCTTGTGAGGGTTAACACGTTTAAATGTTTTACTCACGTCGGCTGCAGTGAAGGAGAGTCCGCAGGTTTTGGTAACGGGCCGTGTCAGTGGCACTGTATTGTCCTCAAAGCGAGCAAAGAAGTTATTTAGTCTGTCTGGGAGCAAGACATCCTGGTCCGCGATGGGGCTGGTTTTCTTTTTGTAATCCGTGATTGACTGTAGAGCCTGCCACATACCTCTTGTGTCTGAGCTGTTGAATTGCAACTCTACTTTGTCTCAATACTGACGCTTAGCTTGTTTGATTGCCTTGTGGAGGGAATAGCTACACTGTTTATATTCGGTCATGTTTCCGGTAAACTTGCCCAGTTATTAAGCATTGGTTCTCGCTTTCAGTTTCGCCCTGTTTAAAAGCAGTGGTTCTCGCTTTCAGTTTCGCGCGAATGCTGCCATCAATCCACGGTTTCTGGTTTGGGAATGTTTTAATAGTTGCTGTGGGCTCAGTATAAGTTATTAAAGTTGGGTAGCTTATATTCAGAGCTTAATAAATCCTCTTGGGGATAGTGAGACGCTAGCGTCTCAAGTGGCCAATAGCCTTGGGAAATGCAGAACGCCAAATTCAAATAAAACGCTATAAAACTCAAACTTTCATTAAATCACACATGCAGGGTACTCAATTAAAACCTCTTAAGTCTACCCCCTCCTTTTTCGAACATTCTGTTAAAAATCGCGCAACTTTTCAGCGTCCTGCTACTCATGCCAGGAATATAGTATATGCATATGATTAGTATGTGTGGATAGAAAACACTCTGAAGTTTCTAAAACTGGTTAAATCATGGCTGTGACTATAACAGATCGTGTGTTTCATCGAAAAGCGCAAGAAAAACTGCTCTCTGAAAGCTAAAAAATAATTTCCATGCGTCACTTTGTTAAAAGGGCACAAAATTAATTATGGACATGCATGCAATTCCTACAGATTCCACACGATGTCGCCATCACGATGTCATCATTTTCCAGGGACTTTTTTGTTGGTAAATCCAACTAACTGGATTCAATTTCTTCCGGTCTCCGCCAGGATGTTGTGAGGTGCACATTTTCAGCCATTGATTTGAAGACGAGGAGCTATTGAATATACATCGCCCTGTAATCATTTTGATAGATTATAAACGTTTACTAATACCTAAAGTTGGAATACAAAAGTATTTCGAAGTGTTTTGTGAAAGTTTATCGTCGACTTTTTTAATTTAAAAAAATGACGCTGCGTTTTAAAACAATGTTTTTTTCTGAATTACGCAGCTTCCATAGAAAGCTATTTTGGGTATATATGGACCGTTTTAAATGAAAAAAAGACCCAATAGTGATGTTTATGGGGCATATAGGAGTGCCAAGAAAGAAGCTCGTCAAAGGTAATGAATGTTTTATATTTTATTTCTGCGTTTTGTGTAGCGCCGGCTACGCTAAATCTTTGTTTACGTCGCATTCAGGCATTTTGGGGTGTTGCATGCTATCAGATAATAGCTTCTCATGCTTTCGCCGAAAAGCATTTTAAAAATCTGACTTGTTGGCTAGGTTCACAACGAGTGTAGCTTTAATTCAATACCCTGCATGTGCATTTTGATGAACGTTTGAGTTTTAACGAGTACATTTAGCATTTAGCGTAGCGCATTTGCATTTCCAGGTGTCTACTTGAGACATCTGCGTCTCAAGTAGGAGCAAGAAGTTAAAGCTACACTCGTTGTGAATCCAGCCAACATGTCATATTTTTAAAATGCTTTTCGGCGAAAGCATGAGAAGCTATTATCTGATAGCATGCACCCCCCTGAACCAGCTGAACCAGTTGTAAACAAAATAACTAGCGTAGCAGGCGCTACACAAAACGCTGAAATAAAATATAAAACATGCATTACCTTTGACGAGCTTCTTTGTTGGCACTCCAATATGTCCCATAAACATCACAATTGGTCCTTTTTTTTGATTAATTCCGTCCATGTATACCCAAAATGTCCATTTATAAAGCAAAACACAACGTCACTACAAAACATTTCAAAAGTTGCCTATAAACTTTGCCAAAATATTTCAAACTACTTTTGTAATACAACTTTAGGTATTTTTAAACGTTAAATAGCCACATTGATTAGTCACAGGAATTAGGACTAATTAAGCCAATGGAAAAGCCTTTCGAAACTGTGGGTAATCATCGACTGACACTAATTAGCATAACGCAACGGACAAATATTCCTAGAAAATATTCCTATTCATGAAAATCACAAGTGAAATACATTGAGACACAGCTTAGACTTTTGTTAAACACCCTGTCATCTCAGAATTTCAAAATATTCTTTACAGCCAAAGCTAGACAAGCATTTGTGTAAGTTTATCGATAGCCTAGCATAGCATTTTGTCCAGCTAGCAGCAGGTAACTTGGTCACGGAAATCAGAAAAGCAATCAAATTAAATCGTTTACCTTTGATGAGCTCCGGCGAAAAAGAGGGCAAAGAAAAACGACAGACCACCATTACTTGAAGACATGAAGGTCAGTCAATACAGAAAATGTCAAGAAATGTTAATGTTTCTTCAAGGGCAGTCGCAAAAATTATCAAGCGCTTTTGTGAAACTGGCTCTCATGAAGTCCGTCACAGGAAAGGAAGACCCAGAGTTACCTCTGCTGCAGAGGATAAGTTCATTACAGTTACGAGCCTCAGATTGGAGTCCAAATAAATGCTTCAGAGTGTTCAAGTAACAGACACATCTCAACATCAACTGTTCAGAGGAGACTGTGTGTATCCGGGCTTCATGGTCGAATTGCTGCATGAAACTACTACTAAAGGACACCAATAATAATAAGAGACTTGCTTGGGCCAAGAAACACGAGCAATAAAGTGATGGAGTGCTGCATCAGATTGTAGCAGTATTGTTAGAGAGGGTTAACGATGAAGATGTTGTTTGGACGCCAGGTAGGTATTAACTCTGCCGAATTGAAAAGATTAGGATAGATAGTACCACTACCAGACACACACACATCAGCAGAAGAGACTGCCTAGAGTGTAGCCTGTTGGCCAGATAGACATTGGCGAGAATCAAATCAAATGTATTTATAAAGCCCTTCTTACATCAGCAGATATCTCAAAGTGCTGTACAGAAACCCAGCCTAAAACCCCAAACAGCAAGCAAAGCAGGTGTAGAATCACGGTGGCTAGGAAAAACTCCCTAGAAGGGCCAAAACCTAGGAAAAAACTTAGAGAGGAACCCGGCTATGAGGGGTGGCCAGTCCTCTTCTGGTTCTGCCAGGTGGAGATTATAACAGAACATGGCAAGATGTTCAAAAGTTCATAGAGGACCAGCAGGGTCACATAATAATAATCACAGTGGATGTTGAGGGTGCAAGAGGTCAGCACCTCAGGAGTAAATGTCAGTTGGCTTTTCATAGCCGATCATTCAGAGTATCTCTACCGCTCCTGCTCTAGAGAGTTGAAAACAGCAGGTCTGGGACAGGTAGCACGTCCGGTGAATAGGTCAGGGTTCCATAGCCGCAAGCAGAACAGTTGAAACTGGAGCAGCAGCACGGCCAGGTGGACTGGGGACAGAAAGGAGTCATCAGGCCGGGTAGTCCTGAGGCATGGTCCTAGGGCTCAGGTCCTCCGAGAGAGAAAGAAAGAGAGAGAATTAGAGAGAGCATACTTAAATTCACACAGGACACCGGATAAGACAGGAGAAATACTCCAGATATAACAGACTGACCCTCGCTCCCCGACACATAAACTACTGCAGCATAAATACTGGAGGCTGAGACAGGAGGGGTCAGGAGACACTGTGGCCCCATCTGACGATACCCCCGGACAGGACCAAACAGGCAGGATATAACCCCACCCACTTTGCCAAAGCACAGCCCCCACACCACTAGAGGGATATCTCGCCAACCACCAACACCATCCTGAGACAAGGCCGAGTATAGCCCACAAAGATCTCCGCCACGGCACAACACAAGGGGGGAGGCACCAACCCAGACAGGAAGATCACGTCAGTGACTCAACCCACTCAAGTGACGCACCCCTTCTAAGGACGGCATTTAAGAGCACCAGTAATCCAGTGACTCAGCCCCTGTGATAGGGTTAAAGGCAGAGAATCCCAGACAAGCGAGGGGAACCGGCCAGGCAGGTTCGTTGCTAGAGTGCCTTTCCGTTCACCTTCACACTCCTGGGCCAGACTACACTCAATCATCGGACCTACGGAAGACTTAAAGACTTAAAGGTTGAGACCGAGTCCGCGTCTCTCACATGGGTAGGCAGACCATTCCATAAAAATGGAGCTCTATCGTAGAAAGCCCTGCCTCCAGGTGTATGCTTAGAAATTCTAGGGACAATTAGGAGGCCTGCATCTTGTGACCATAGCGTACGTGTAGGTATGCACGGCATAACCAAATCAGAAAGATAGGTAGGAGAAAGCCCATGTAATGCTTTGTAGGTTTGCAGTAAAAACTTTAAATCAGCCCTTGCCTTAACAGGAAGCCAGTGTAGAGAGGCTAGCACTGGAGTAATATGATCAAATGTTTTTATTCTAGTCAAGATTCTAGCAGCCTTGTTTAGCACTAACTGAGTTTATTTTAGTGCTTTATCCAGGTAGCCGGAAAGTAGAGCATTGCAGTAGTTTAAGCTAGTGGCTAAAGCATGGATACATTTTTCTGCATCATTTTGGACAGAAAGATTCTTATTTTTGCAATGTCACGTAGATGGAAAAAAGCTTTCCTTGAAAAAGTCTTGATATGTTCGTCAACAGAGAGAACAGGGTCCAGAGTAACGCAGAGGTCCTTCACAGTTTTATTTGAGATGACTGTACAACCATCAAGATTAATTGTCAAATTCAACAGAAGCTCTCTTTGTTTCTTGGGACCTAGAACAAGCATCTCTGTTTTGTCCGATTTTAAAAGTAGAACATTTCCAGCCATCCACTTCCTTATTTCTGAAACACAGGCTTCCAGCGAGGGCAATTTTGGAGCTTCACCATGTTTCATTGAAATGTACAGCTGTGTGTCATAGCAGTGAAAGTTTACATTTATGTTTCCGAATGACATCACCAAATCTATAGTGAAAACAATAGTGGTCCTAAAACCGAACCTTGAGGATTACGAAAATGTACACTTGATTTGTCAGAGGACAAACCATCCACAGAGACAAACTGATATCTTTCCGACAGATAAGACTTAAACCAGGCCAGAACTCGTCCGTGTAGACCAATTTGGATTTCCAATCACTCCAAAACAATGTGGTGATCGATGGTATTAAAAGCAGCACTAAGGTCTAGGAGCACGAGGACAGATGCAGAGCCTCGGTCGAATGCCATTAAAAGGTAATTTACCACCTTCACAAGTGCAGTCTCAGTGCTATGATGGGGTCTAAAACCAGACTGAAGCATTTCGTATACATTGTTTATCTTCAGGAAGGCAAGGAATTGGAGATTCGATATAGGCCGATAGTTTTTAAAATATTTTCTGGGTCAAGATTTGGCTTTTTCAAAGGAGGCTTTATTACTGGCACTTTTAGTGAGTTTGGTACACATCCGGTGGATAGGGAGATGTTTATTATGTTCAACATAGGAGGGCCAAGCACAGGAAGTAGCTCTTTCAGTAGTTTAGTTGGAATAGGGTCCAGTATGCAGCTTGACGGTTTAGAGGCCATGATTATTTTCATCATTGTGTCAAGAGATATAGTACTAAAACACTTGAGTATCTCCCGTGATCCTAGGTCCTGGCAGTGTAGTGCAGACTCAGGACAACTGGGCTTTGGAGGAATACGCAGATTTAAAGAGGAGTTTGTAATTTGCTTTGTAATGATCATGATCTTTTCATCAAAGAAGTCAATGAATTTATCACTGCTGAAGTGAAAGCCATCCTCTCTTGGGGAATGCTGCTTTTTAGTTAGCTTTGTGACAGAATCAAAAATAAATGTTGGATTGTTCTTATTTTTCTCAATTAAGTTGGAAAAATAGGATGATCCAGCTGGATCATCTGTATACCAGGGATGCTTGTTTGTTATGAGAGCCTTCACAGTATCTTTTGACAAATGTTTTTTTTGTTTTCAGGGGTGCGACTGCATCTAGGGTATTGCGCATCAGTGAGGGCTCTTCGATACTGCACGGAACTGTCTTTCCAAGCTAGTCAGAAGACTTCCAGTTTGGTGTGGCGCCATTTCCATTCCAATTTTCTGGAAGCTCGCTTCAGAACTCTGGTATTTTCTGTATACCAGGGATGCTAGTTTTTTGTGACAAATGTTTTTTTGTTTTCAGGGGTGCGACTGCATCTAGGGTATTGCGCAAGGTTAAATTGAGTTCCTCAGTTAGGTGGTTAACTGATTGTTGTGCTCTGACGTCCTTGGGTAGGCAGAGAGATTCTGGTAGAGCATCTAGGAATCTTTGGGTTGTCCGAGAATTTATTGCACGACTTTTGATGATCCTTGGTCTGAGCAGATTATTTGTTGTGATTGCAAACGTAATAAAATGGTGGTCCGATAGTCTACACACAGGCAGTTTACTTTGTGCACCTCAGTCAGCCCTAAGAAGATTGTAGAGGGGATGAAGACGTGGTAATGGGTGCTGTGTGTTCCATCTCCTCTTGGAGTTTTTCGATACACTTTTTCCTGAATTATGCTAAACTTCTCATTGAAGCGACTTTGAGTCTTCTTCAGACAGATTCTTGTGGATCGCCATGATGGTGGTATCATTCTGCTGTGCTCTCCACACTCTCATCATCCAGAGGGAAGGGATCATCCAGACACTTAAGTGCTGCACAATGCAAGGCAAACACTGTCAGTCTCTGTAATCTGAGAAAGGGCATCTGGTACAAGTGATGAGACTGTTTTTGAGTGCTTCAGATGTGCCTTGGCAAGCATGGGTACATTTGGAATTTCACTCCCTTCTTCTTACGGTGGTTTGAGTGGTTCGGCGACCTTTGAAAAGTAAAGCACACACATGTTTTACCATCCAGCCGTACCCAGGAAGTGCTGAACAGCCTTGAGGGATGTGGGAATTGAGAACTCCTGCACTGCGGATCTGCACGGCTGGCTGGACCTGCACGGATACCTTCAGTATTAACCACATGACCAAGGAACTTGAGTTCTGGCAAACAGAAATTACACTTCAGGCTCAAACATGCAGCCTTTAGTCTGTCAAAGACAGACTGAATGTCTTGCAGATGATCAGCAACAGAGGAGGAGTAGATTAGGGTATCATCCAGATACACAAGATAATGTCTTTCCCTCAGATCTCCCAGGACATCAGTCTTTGGAAGGTTGCTGGAGCATTCTTCAAACCAAAAGGCAAGACTTTGAAGGAGTACAAACCAGCAGGGGTGACAGGGGCAGTCTGGCGGGATCCATTGCTACCTGCCAATATCCGCAGATCAGAACCAGATTACTGAAGATGGATGCTCCTGCCAGAGATGCCAGTATGTCATTGATGTTCGGTAGAGGGTAGGCATCACTTTCTGTTATGGCATTCGGCTTCCTGTAGTCTACACAGAATCGATATCCACCATCTTTCGTTGGAATCAGGACACAAGGAGAAGCCCATCCATAAATAAAAAGTATCCACAACTCTATTATCCAACATGTTCTTGAGCTGTTCATTGAGAATTTCCAGTTTGGCGGGGGACAGCCTGTAGAGACACTGCTGAATGGGGATTTCATGCCGGGTATAGATGTTGTGTTTGAAGGTGGTTGTACGGCTGGGTGTAAGAGTACAGCCCTCACTGTTCATCTCCAACATCTGCAAGAGCTGCCACCTCTTGTCATTGACAGACATGCCTGTTCCACTGCTTATTTGACGTAGAAATCAACATCAGGTTTGCTTTTGCTCTCGAATAGAAGGGGAAGGGGGGATTACGGCTGTAATCATGGTGATAGCCGGGTTCACTGGCTTCACTGGTAGAATTTATTTTTTGACTTTGTCTCTTCTTTGTATTTTCTCTGTCTTTGTCATTGTCATCGTGACCTAGCTACGACTCGAATAATGAAGCAGGCTCCAGCCTGAAATCAGTGCATTTCCAGGTTGTAATGGAAGATACCAGGAATGGTCAGAGCACAGCCGATAGGATGGTTTGGATATCGAGATGGTCAGTCCAATGAGGAACATGAATTCCAGGCCAAGGACTACATTAAATGCAAGGCTCGGATCTGCAAGTATAGCCACAGGAAGGTTAATAATCTCATCCTTCAGCTTTATTGTCATATCAAATCAGCCCAAGGGAGTGGTAGATTCTCCGTTGGCCAAGTACAATGGTCCTTCCTCCCAGGTTCAAAGATTTTCATGAGGTAACACCATGTTTCGTCAAAAGGGGCTCCTGCATCAGGGTGTAAGTTGCTTGTGTCGATTATGACCTTCCCTCTCCAGTTCCTAACAGTCAGAGGAACCAATAGTTGTTGCGGAATAGGAATAAGACAGGTAGTTGTGCTGTCTGAAGGCTTCATGGTGGGAATTGAGGCCGACCCAATTGTATGCATGCCACCATGCCTGTCTAGACTGTTGGTCTTCTGACCTTTTCCTGAATCCTGATACTGGCCATAGAGGGGGCAAGAACCTGAAGGATGTTGGAATTTACACTTCCAGCACATCATTGGACTTTTGTTTTGGATCTTGGGAACAAACTGCTGAGATGGTTTAGGCCCAGGAGAGTTGTTGGGATACTGGAATGAGGGAATAGGGTTTGAGTTCGGAGGTGGTGCTTCCAAACCTTCTGAAATTGAGTTCCAAGACTCACCAGATCATTCACATTCTGTACACATTCCCAAAGTTGACTGCAAGGCGGGGAACCATGTTCTTAAGAATGAGTTTGAACATCTCCTGCTCAGTAATGTCAGCCTTCCATCTCCTACATAGAACTCGATAGGAGAAGGCAAAGTCCCGTATTGGCTCTGCTTCACCCTGGACTCTGCTACGAACCGATCCCGCCAGTTCATCCTCATAGTCCTCTGAGAGGAAGGCTGAGAGGAATTGTTTTTGAAACTCTTCCCAGGTAGGTGATCTCCCACCAGTCTCTTGCTGTATCATGGAGAACACTGCAGAGGGTGCCAAGAAACTCCAAGTCAGTAAGTGGCCGGATAGAAAGGAAATAATTCCAATTAGAAAGGAAAAAGTGGATCAACATCATCTTCTTGGATACCACAAGTTGGGAAAAGTTGTTTGATAGGGAGGGAGCTCTCTAGAGGAGGCGTGACAGTGTCAAGGGGTCTTGGTGAAATGGATGTTATATTTAACAGTATCTTCAGAGGGGTTTTAGTAGTGCTACCTGTTCCTATTCCCTTAATGGCAGAGCCAGTGGCAGAGGTAAACCCTGAGGGAGGTACAAAATAATTGTCCAGAAGGGAAATGCACTGCATTACCTCTTGTTGCAGCTCCTCCAGTTGAAGCTCTGTAGCCTTTTGTGCTTTTTCCATCTCATTAGAAGTCTCCTTTTGAGACTATTTAATAAAAAATCGTAGTTCCCTTGTGAGAGTTGACGCCTCTGCTCTCTGTTCTTGTTCCTCGTTAAGATAGGTTATGACGAGATGATGGTTAGTTTCTATGAGTGTTTTGAAACTTTGCACTTTCCCTTGAACATCCTGCTTCAAAGAATCTGTTTGTTGTTGGTTTTCCTCCATTTGATGGGGGAGGTGAGCCAACCTCAACTGCACAATTTCACTGAGTTTCACTGAGTTTGCGAATGTCAAACTTTGGTTGGTGTGTGTCCATTGTAGTTCCATTTGTCCAGTGAGCACAGAGACACCTCTCCCAGTCTGTCTGAGCAGGGTAACAGGAAGATGTTCAGGGGAGGGTAATGGTGGAAAAGTTATAGGTGAGGTGAAAATTCATGACTTTGGCTGATTTTCCAGTACCTAGACAGTTCTCCCATAAGTATTGAGACAGAAAACAGGGTTAATTAATAGATATGTGTAAGCAGAATAAAGGCTGAGCTCAGGAGAAGTACAGACTGGGTCATCATGGAGTTAATCACTAGACATGCAAAAACAGAATATAAGCGGAAAACGTATGCCTGTGCTGTCGTTATAGGCCTGAGGGAAGTCATTACCTGGTCTTGTGACTAGCCTTGAGACATGCAATTGCATTATGTATGTGTGCTTGTGCTGTTGTAGGCCTGGGGGAAGTAATTGTTTTGTCTTGTGACGAGCGTTAAGGCATGTGATTGTATATGTATGTCTGTGCTTTTGTAGGCTTGGAGAGAGCCATTGTGTAGTCCCATGAGTATTATGGGACAGACACATGCATTTGTGTTTGAATCGGTAAACAAGCGAGAATTGAGGCAGAAAGATAATGGTGGCAAGAGGCCAAGGGGTGTTAATCATCTACATAGAGGGGAGTGACCATGTGGGTTATCTGAAAGTGGGAATCTATAAAGCCTGAGGTTTGTGGCAAGAGAAGTTGGTTCTTCCATGAAATTGCTCGGCTTTGTTACTGTTTTGTAATAAAGTCTAATTGAAGTTCCGGTATCTGTGAAATATTTTGATTCAATATTCCACAACAAAGACTAGCCAAAAGCTTGGGAATAAACTCCATTACACAATAGAGTCCTTCCACAATAAATGAATAACTGTCATAAGTTCCATTAGGTGTGTTGATATTGACACAGTATGGGGTTCCAACAAAATACATGATTCAACTTTGTGTAGGTGGTGTCATCGGTGCTTTCTCAAGGGTCCCTGTTTGGGTGTCAATTCTGTAGCGGTACGTCACAGCACAGTGGTAACCCAACCAATAATACCTCATACAATAATAATAGCAGAGCAATTTAACCTCTCTGGGATATGTGGGACACTAGCATCCCACCTGGCCAAAAGCCAGGGAAAATGCAGAGCGCCAAATTCAAATAAATTACTAAAAATCTAACTTTCAATCTAACTTTCATTAAATCACACATGCAAGATAGCAAATTAAAGCTACACTTTTTGTGAATCCAGCCAACATGTCAGATTTCAAAAAGTTTTTCGGCACCCTGCAGGCGCGACACAAAACGTAGAAATAAAAATATAATTCATGCCTTACCTTTGACGAGCTTCTTTTGTTGGCATTTCAATATGTCCCTTAAACATCACAAATGGTCATTTTGTTTGATTAATTCCGTCGATATATATCCAAAATGTCAATTTATTTGGCGCGTTTGATTCAGAAAAACACAGATTCCAACATGAGCAACGTGACTACAAAATATCTCAAAAGTTACCTGTAAACTTTGCCAAAACATTTCAAACTACTTTTGTAATACAACTTTCGGTATTTTTTAAAGTAAATAATCGATCAAATTGAAGACGGGATGATCTGTGTTCAATACAGGATGAAAACAAACTGTAGCTAGCTTTCTGGTCAAACGCCTCTAACAGTTCACTTCAAGTGACCCTCGTTCAAGATGGCCCTCGTTCAAGATGGCCGTACTTCTTCATTACACAAAGGAATAACCTCAACCAATTTCTAAAAACTGTTGACATCCAGTGGAAGCGGTAGGAACTGCAAGAAGGTCCCTTAGAAATCTGTATTCCCAATGAAAATCCATTGAAAAGAGAGTGACCTCAAAAGTAACATCAATGGTTTTTCCTCTGGGTTTCGCCTGCTAAATAAGTTCTGTTATACTCACAGACATGATTCAAACAGTTTTAAAAACGTTAGAGTGTTTTCTATCTCAATCTGCTAATCATATGCATATCTTATCTTCTGGGGATGAGTAGCAGGCAGTTGAATTTGGGCATGCATTTCATCCAGATGTGAACATACTGCTCCGTCACCAAGAAGTTAACAGCAACTCCATAGAAACAACTGACAAGAAAGATCCCAATCAACAGAGGATTTGCAATATTCTGTATTACCTCCCAGTGGAGGAGTGTGGGGGTATCAATCTGTGTGGGGATGTGTTCATAGACAAAACAAAGAAGGCCTTTTAAATGTCCCAAAATCTTCTCGGCCAAATATACAGTGGGGCAAAAAAGTATTTAGTCAGCCACCAATTGTGCAAGTTCTCCCGCTTAAAAATATGAGAGAGGCCTGTCATTTTCATCATAGGTACACTTCAACTATGACAGACAAAATGAGAAAATAAATTCGAGAAAATCACATTGTAGGATTTTTTATGAATTTATTTGCAAATTATGTTGGAAAATAAGTATTTGGTAAATAACAAAAGTTTATCTCAATACTTTGTTATATACCCTTTGTTGGCAATGACAGAGGTCAAACGTTTTCTGTAAGTCTTCACAGGGTTTTCACACACTGTTGCTGGTATTTTGGCCCTTTCCTCCATGCAGATCTCCTCTAGAGCAGTGATGTTTTGGGGCTGTTGCTGGGCAACACGGACTTTCAACTCCCTCCAAAGATTTTCTATGGGGTTGAGAACTGGAGACTGGCTAGGCCACTCCAGGACCTTGAAATGCTTCTTACAAAGCCACTCCTTCGTTGCCCGGGCGGTGTGTTTGGGATCATTGTCATGCTGAAAGACCCAGCCACGTTTCATCTTCAATGCCCTTGCTGATGGAAGAAGGTTTTCACTCAAAATCTCATGATACATGGCCCTATTCATTCTTTCCTTTACACGGATCAGTCGTCCTGGTCCCTTTGCAGAAGAACAGCCCCAAAGCATGATGTTTCCACCCCCATGCTTCACAGTAGGTATGGTGTTCTTTGGATGCAACTCAGCATTATTTGTCCTCCAAACACGACGAGTTGAGTTTTTACCAAAAAGTTATATTTTGGTTTCATCTGACCATATGACATTCTCCCAATCTTCTTCTGGATCATTCAAATGCTCTCTAGCAAACTTCAGACGGGCCTGGACATGTACTGGCTTAAGCAGGGGGACACGTCTGGCACTGCAGGATTTGAGTCCCTGGCGGCGTAGTGTGTTACTGATGGTAGGCTTTGTTACTTTGGTCCCAGCTCTCTGCAGGTCATTCACTAGGTCCCCCCGTGTGGTTCTAGGATTTTTCCTCACCGATCTTGTGATTATTTTGACCCCACGGGGTGAGATCTTGCGTAGAGCCCCAGATCGAGGGAGATTATCAGTGGTCTTGTATATCTTCCATTTCCTAATAATTGCTCCCACAGTTGATTTCTTCAAACCAAGCTGCTTACATTTTTGCACATTTAGTCTTCCCAGCCTGGTGCAGGTCTACAATTTTGTTTCTGGTGTCCTTTGACAGCTCTTTGGTCTTGGCCATAGTGGAGTTTGGTGTGTGACTGTTTGATGTTGTGGACAGGTGTCTTTTATACTGATAACAAGCTCAAACAGGTGCCATTAATACAGGTAACAAGTGAAGGACAGAGGAGCCTCTTAAAGAAGAAGTTACATGTCTGTGAGAGCCAGAAATCTTGCTTGTTTGTAGGTGACAAAATACTTATTTTCCACCATAATTTGTAAATAAATTCATAAAAAATCCTACAATGTGATTTTCTGGATTTTTTTTCTCATTTTGTCTGTCATAGTTTAAGTGTACCTATGATGAAAATTACAGCCCTCTCTCATCTTTTTAAGTGGGAGAACTTGCACAATTAGTGGCTGACTAAATACTTTTTTGCCCCACTGTAAATAGTCCCACACACAAAATCAATATAGCTCAAACAACAATAAACAATAATTTATATGCAAACTATCTTTAACTAAAATATCAACCCAAATACATCTGGCAGGGAAATAATAGTCCAGCAACACTGAACATCAAAGGGAGCGCATAGGAAGAAAAGGTCTGCTGCAGTCAAAAGCACTGGAGCAAGAGGGAAAATGAGAGAGAGAGAGAGAATCCAAGCGATCCATGCGATCAATGACTGGTGCAGTCCAAAAAGATTACAACCACGACCTAGAGCGGTAACATCAGTGGTCAACTTTAACTCTTTACAACTAAGCACGCTGAAAATATAGACTTCTGTAGAGTTGCACACACTGTCAAACTGCCGCGCCAACCAAGAGCTTCCCACAGAGAGCTGGAAGAGCCAGCTCTTTATTTCCTCCGTCCTGTTTCCTCCGACTGCTGATGAGTTCTTAAAATGATGAGAGCTCTGTGCAGGATTTCGCCACAAGTTGACCTGGCCCTCCACAATCACCCCACCTCAACCCAATTGAGATGGTTTGGAATGAATTGGACCACAGAGTGAAGGTAAAGCAGCCAACAAGTGCTCACCATATGTGGGAACTCCCTCAAGGCTGTTGGGAAGGCATTCCAGGTGAAGTTGGTTGAGAGAATGCCAGAGTGTGCAAAACTGTAATCAAGGCAAAGGGTGGCTACTTTGAAGAATCTTAAATCTAAATATATTTTGATCTGTTTAACAGTTTTTTGGTTACTACATGATTCCATTTGTGTTATTTAATAGTTTGATGTCCTCACTATTGTTGTGTCTTTGGCTATGCCGGATTAAGTGATATGACATGCTATTCTATGAAATAATTTCTCCGTAATTAATATTACCTGATTGAGCTAATCATGTAAATGTAATTAACTAGAGAGTCGGGCACCACAAAATAATATTTATAGAGCTGTTATCTTCCGAATAAACTCCTAAAGACCTAGTAATATTTTACATCAATAGCAGTCAATATTAATCGTCATCTTAATTCAGTCTCATCTGAAAGTTGTAGATTCTTGGTTATCTGCACAAACCCTGGCTAACAATTTGAATCAGCAATACAAAATTGGGTTTAATCATTTATTTACTAAATACCTAACTAATCACACAGAATTACACACACATAATTAAATCATAACTTGATTACAAATTACGTCATGAAAGAAAAAGTCCCTGGCGGGCGGAACAGATATGACAGCTTGTTACACAAAAGAAAAGGGGCTGGGTTTGAGTGAAGGAGCGGGAAGACTGAGGAACAAAGGTCGAAGCTGTGCTATCATAAATACAGTATCTTATGCATTCTAATATTTACTCTGATCTGCGCTTCGGCAGGATGGTGGTAGATGGAAGGCCGTGTTTGCCCAACCGAGTCCTTTGAAGAATGTCTCTGTTTGTCAATTGGGTACGTTGTAGTTACGTTGTGTGGTAGACGGGATACTCTGTCTGTTCCTTCCTAACCTGCGTTTGCATCTGCTGTTGCTAACTCAACGGCTAGGAGGTATCACTTCTGTAGTGAATAAGAGTTCAAAGTTCATACCATTTGCAACCAAAGCTTACACTGATGTTGGCTTCGTTCTGTAGTTATTATCTGAACCATTCTGACATAGGACCGTCGTCCTCACATCCTCGGAACAGGAGATTATACTGTCATCAATGGCTTATATAGGAAGGGAGAGGAGGGCGTGTTTGAAAAGTTTTATAGCCCATGTCCCTTCACAGGGGTGGGCCACTGATAGAGCAGAGCCCTATCTTATGAAAACCCAAATCTCGCATTTTAGAAGCTAAAATCACATTTCATCCCATCACAAATAATTTCTTATTCAAACATTTAAGTTGAACAACAATTCCATGTGAATCAGATAACTCTGATGTGTAGACTTTCCACTGTAGAGTTTATGCCATCTTATCATTGATGAGAATGTCTCAGATGACAACCGAACTGACATCCTATTCATTAAAACATCTTAGGGATAGGCGGGACGCAAATATCTCAACTGGCCAATTGCCAGGGAAAATGCAGAGGCGCCAGATTCAAATAAAATACTATAAAATTCAAACTTTCATTAAATCACACATGTAAGATACTCAATTAAAGCTACACTCGTTGTGAATCCAGCCAACATGTCAGATTTTTTCTTTTCGGCGAAAGCATAAGAAGCTATTATCTGATAGCCTGCACCATCTGCACCAGCAGTGAACAAAGGAGTTAGCATATTTCAACCCTGCAGGCGCTACACAAAACGCTGAAATAAATGCATTACCTTTGACAAGCTTCTTTTGTTGGCACTCCAATATGTCCCATAAACATCACAATTGGTCCTTTTGTTCGATTAATTCCGTCCATATATATCCAAAATGTCCGTTTATAAAGCGCGTTTGATCCAGAAAAAAACAGCTTACAAAAAATGCAATGTCACTACAAAACATTTCAAAAGTTGCCTATAAACTTTGCCAAAATATTTCAAACTACTTTTGTAATACAACTTTGTATTTTTAACAGTAATAATCAATCAAATTGTAGACGGGGCAATCTGTATACAATACAGGAAAGAAAACAAACCAGCGCTGCTTTTCACATCTTGCACAACTCACAAAAGTGTCCCCAGTTCCTAGTTGGCCTACTTCTTCATTGCACAAAGGAATAACCTCAACCAAATTCCAAAGACTGGTGACATCCAGTGGAAGTTCCTCGGCGTACACATCACAGACAAAGTGAATTGGTCCACCCACATAGACAGCATCGTGAAGAACATTCGTCTTTTCACCAAAAGCACTCACAAACTTCTACAGATGCACAATTGAGAGCATCCTGTCGGGCTCTATCACCGCCTGGTACGGCAACTGCTCCGCCCACAACCGTAAGGCTCTCCAGAGGGTAGTGAGGTCTGCACAACGCATCACCGGGGGCAAACTACCTGCCCTCCAGGGCACATACCACCACCCGATGTCACAGGAAGGCCATAAAGATCATCAAGGACAACAACCACCCGAGCCACTGCCTGTTCACCCCGCTATCATCCAGAAGGCGAGGTCAGTACAGGTGCATCAAAGCAGGGACCGAGAGACTGAAAAACAGCTTCTATCTCAAGGCCATCAGACTGTTAAACAGCCACCACTAACATTGAGTGGCTGCTGCCAACATACTGACTCAACTCCAGCCACTTTAATAATGGGAATTGATGGGAATTGATGTAAAATATATCACTAGTCACTTTAAAAAATGCTACTTAATATAATGTTTACATACCCTACATTATTCATCTCATATGTATATGTATATACTGTACTCTATCATCTGCTGCATCTTTACGTAATACATGTATCACTAGCCACTTTAAACTATGCCACTTTGTTTACATACCCTACATTACTAATCTCATATGTATATACTGTACTCGATACCATCTACTGCAACTTGCCTATGCCGTTCTGTACCATCACTCATTCATATCTTTATGTACATATTCTTTATCCCTTTACACTTGTGAATATAAGGTAGTAGTTTTGGAATTGTTAAGTTAGATTACTCGTTGGTTATTACTGCATTGTCGGAACTAGAAGCACAAGCATTTCGCTACACTCGCATTAACATCTGCTAACCCTGTGTATGTGACAAATACATTTGATTTGATTTGATTGAAGCGGTAGGAACTGAAAACAGGTTCCTATGAAATATCCCTTGGCAAAGACAATCCAGGGAACAGAGAGGGGAAAAAATTTAAATAAATCTGAACAGTTAGTCCTCTGGGTTTTGCCTGCTACATAAGTTCTGTTATACTCACAGACATGATTCAAACAGTTTTAGAAACTTCAGAGTGTTTTCCATCCAAATCTATAAATAATATGCATATCTTATATTCTTGGCATGAGTAGCAGGAAGTTGAAATTGGTCACGCTATTTATCCAAAGTGAAAATTCTGCCCCCTTGCCCCAAGAGTTAACTACCACCGCATATGTTCAATTGGTCTGATTACCAGAATATAGTTCATTTCCCCCCACCTTCTGATGTTCCCAGAATCTCTATGTTAACCAATGGTTTTGCAAATGTAACATCAGTAGGGTAGAGAGAGTAAAAAGGGCGGAAGTGGTATTTATGACTGTCATAAACCTATACCCCAGGAAAACGTCATGACACTAATATTCTACAATGTAGAAAATAGTTGTTGCTATTTTTAATTGAAAAACTAGAATGAGTAGGTCCAAACTTTTGACTGGTGCTGTATATATTTTAAAGAAAAATACATCTGCAGCACCCTCGGCAGCCCTACTTCTCTCAGCTATGCCTTCTCGGATGGCTTCTCCCATCTCACATCAGTCGTCAAGGAGGCTCAGAAAAGGTTGGACATCCACGGCCACTCAGCTTCCTCCAGCCATCATCATTGGTAGTTCAACGGTGAGGCACACCTTGATCCTTGGAGCTAAAACCCTGTGCTACCCGGGTGCTACGGTGAAGGATATCACAGAATTTCTTCTGTCCGTCACACAAGAATTTCTTCCGTCCGTCCTGATGCTGTTGTAGTGCATGTGGGATCAAATTACATCAAAAACGGTAAATCCAAGCTAATGTTTGTTGAGCTGATCGACACCCTAAAAGGCTCTTCATATGTCTTAATTAAAGACTACTGCCACTTTGTTGGCATAACTTTTATTGACAATTTCAACACTTTTTGGAAACAAAAGATGCTCTACAGCAGTAGTCACCAACCGGTTTATTGCGATCAAATGGTCGCTCTCCAAGGCATTCCTAGTCTATCAACAAACACTTCTGTAAAAAACCCAATGACAAAGCCTTGCGTTCCTATTTTTTCTGTGTTTGCGCTAATTGGTGTCAGGTGAACTTGTTTCAGAAGCCCTACTGCCGGGAAGGCAAAGTGATCCCATTTTGAACCATTTCATGTGTCTGAAGGTATAACGCCACCTACCTGGCAGGCCCAGAGAGCAAATCAAGTGTACTTCTAGGCCTACCACTGGCCAATCAAATTGTTCAGATCACCGTGTCTGCACAGTTGAAGCCTCGAACACACAGCAAAGTGAAAAACTTTTAAAACCACTCAACAAAATAGGCAAAGAGCTGCTGATTTTATGTGTAAGTTTATTTAAATTGTTATTTAGCACTGTCAACACTTTGTTCAACACCTTGTATAAGCCATACACTGGAAGCTTTATAAGCCACCTGCACTGCAACTGCAATGAATGAGTAGGCCTGTGTCCCGATAAGTTTGCGTTGTTATTATTATTGCCTTGTCTTTTTTTATGTCAAGGAATATTTCATTTTCTCTGGTCATAGGAGTCACAACATGAATTTGTGCATGAGGCAGAAATAATGCAGTGTGACTTAAGTTTCGCCATCAGCTGGAAGACTGTGTCCGATTTTTTTAATCATCATACTGTTGTCTATACTGCCAGGGGCGTTGTCAGTTGTAATCTTGTACGCATTTTGAACTCCACCCTTAGCTCAAAAGAAGAGCGCACTGTGGTCTACTCACCCAGTGTTTTCAGTTAAAATGTGAATTCCATAAACTTGAATACACTCTGTTTTCAAATCACGTAGAGGGCTTGGGCTATTGCAGGAAAACAAACAACCAAAACCCATGTAAGTCAGTTTATTACATTCCATCATTGGCTTCTCTGATATTGGATAGACCAAATGGTGCAGTTCTATGCAATCTTATAGCCATACCAACTATATCAATATCAACCATCAGACAGGGCTTGCAACTGCCTATTGAGCGTAGCTTGTTTGAACTGGTTTCCATAGTGATGTTAAAAATGTAAAGGACTGAGGGTTGATGCATCTGAACATGACGATCTTCCTAAAATGAATTACATTAAGATCTGGGCTATGCAGACAAATCCGGACATTCTGGTATTGACTGAAATTTATATCTCTGGGGACATTAATGTTGAGGGTTATCATGTGTTCAGAGCTGACAGACAGGGTAGCTGTGGTGGAGTAGCCATTTTTTATAAAAATCCTTTCTGCCTCTTTACTGAAATCCAAGCTCATTGCTGACAGGTGTAACAAATCGAGCACACAGCCATGCAATCTCCATCGACAAACATTGGCAGTAGAATGAGCTTACTGAAAAGCTCAGTGCCTTTCAACTTGGCACCGTCATAGGATGCCACATTTCCAACAAGTCAGTTAATACAATTTCTGCCATGCTAGTAAACTGTAAGTGCTGTTATTGTTAAGGGGAAATGTCTACGAGCAACAAGGGCTCAGCCACGATGTGGTAGGCCACACAAGCTCACAGAACTGGACCGCCGAAGGGGGTAGTGTGTAAAAATCGTCTGAAGCAACATCAGCAAAGGAAAAGCATGTCAGGAGCATCATGAAATGTGTTTCCATGGCCGAGCAGCCACACACAAGCCTAAAGCAAGAGTAATGCTCACCGCCATTGGACTCTGGAGCTGTGGATACGTTCTCTGTAGTGATGCAAAGTTAACTAAACAATTAAAGGTAGCCATATCTATGTCTAAAAACATTTTTCTTTTTTTGAGAGTCCATGCTCTTCCAATGGAACGTATAGGAAAATAATTAAATCTAGCTCCCAGTATGCAATTTCCTATGTCTTCCACTGGGTGTCAGTAGTCTTTGATCAAGGTTTCAGGCTTGTTTCTTCCAAAATGAGTAAGAAATTCGTTTTACTAAAGGGACACAGACTTGGAAATTAGTGGCTGCGTGCGCGACAAAGAGGACACGCACCTGCTAATATCATTTTCCTATTGAACAAACTTCTTTCCGTATTAAATATTATACTTTAATTACATTTTAGGGTATCTTCGGATTAGATAGAAACGGATTTTGACTTGTTTTAACAAAGTTTAGCAGTAGCTTTTTGGATTCCTTTCTCTGCATGTTGAACGAGTGGATTACTCAAATCGATGGTGCCAACTAAACAGACTTTTTGGGATATAAAGAAGGATTTTATCTAACAAAACAACACTACATGTTGTTGCTGGGACCCTTTGGATGACAAATCAGAAGAAGATTTTCAAAAAGTATTTGAATATTTAATCGCTATTTGTGAATTTATGAAACCTGTGCAGGTGGAAAAATATTTTGATGTGGGGAACAGTCCTCAAACAATCACATTGCATGCTTTCGCTGTAAAGCCTACTGTACATAGGACAGTGCAGTTAAATTAACAATAATTTAAGCTTTTAACCAATATATGACACTTGTATGTACCTAAATGTTTAATATCTATAATTTTATGATTATTTATTTGAATTGCGCACCCTCCAGTTTCAACGGAAGTTGTCCCCCTAGCCTTAACTTAATTTAATATAGATTTGGTCCCCCCTTTGCTGCTATAACAGCCTCCACTCTTCTGGGAAGGCTTTCCACTAGATGTTGGGACGTTGCTGCAGGGATTTTCTTCTGTTCAGCCGCAAAAGCATTAGTCAGGTTGGGGACTGATGTTGACAGATTAGACATGGCTTGCAGTCTGCGTTCCAATTGATCCCAAAGGTGTTTTATGGGGTTGAGTTCATGCCTATGTGCAGGTCAGCCAAGTTCTTCCTCACCAATCTTGACAAACTGTTTCTGTATGGACCTCGCTTTGTGCATCAGGGAATTGTCCTGCTGAAACAGGAATTGGAAGCCCAGACTTGTTCTAAAATGTTCTGCCATTGTAATCCTTTGGGCAGTGTCATCTTTTTTTACGGCGAGGATAGCTGTGCTACAAGCCCAGCTTCAGACGCAATCGCTAGGCAAGGGTAATTTTAGTGTAGGAAAGGATGAAACAGCGTCTGTGCCACCAGTAAGTACAGATAGTAGTATAAATCCCCTGGCACAGTCCCCGCAGCCGGACAACTTTCTCACGGTTTCTGGAAGGAAATGCTGTAGGAACGCTCAACCGGTGTCGCTCATTCAGCCGACAGAAACTTTCAACCGGTTTTCCCCATTAAGCAGCGGGTCGGAGTCAGAGGCCGAGTCTTCTCTGGTCTCTACTCCTCCCGTTACGGGGTCTGAGACGCCGAAGCTTCCCACCATTAGCTCTGACAAATTGAAAACTCTAGTCATTGGCGACTCCATTACCCGCAGTATTAGACTTGAGAATCATCCAGCGATCATACACTGTTTACCGGGGGGCAGGGCTACCGACGTTAAGGCTAATCTGAAGATGGTGCTGGCTAAAGCTAAAACTGGCGAGTGTAGAGAGTATAGAGATATTGTTATCCACGTCGGCACCAACGATGTTAGGATGAAACAGTCAGAGATCACCAAGCGCAACATAGCTTCTGCGTGTAAATCAGCTAGAAAGATGTGTCGGCATCGAGTAATTGTCTCTGGCCCCCTCCCAGTTAGGGGGAGTGATGAGCTCTACAGCAGAGTCTCACAACTCAATCGCTGGTTGAAAACTGTTTTCTGCCCCTCCCAAAATATAGAATTTGTAGATAATTGGCCCTCTTTCTGGGACTCGCCCACAAACAGGACCAAGCCTGACCTGCTGAGGAGTGACGGACTCCATCCTAGCTGGAGGGGTGCTCTCATTTTATCTACCAACATAGACAGGGCTCTAACTCCTCTAGCTCCACAATGAAATAGGGTGCAGGCCAGGCAGCAGGCTGTTAGCCAGCCTGCCAGCATAGTGGAGTCTGCCACTAGCACAGTCAGTGTAGTCAGCTCAGCTATCACCATTGAGACCGTGTCTGTGCCTCGACCTAGGTTGGGCAAAACTAAACATGGCGGTGTTCGCCTTAGCAATCTCACTAGGATAAAGACCACCTCCATTCCTGTCATTATTGAAAGAGATCATGATACCTCACATCTCAAAATAGGGCTACTTAATGTTAGATCCCTTACTTCAAAGGCAATTATAGTCAATGAACTAATCACTGATCATAATCTTGATGTGATTGGCCTGACTGAAACATGGCTTAAGCCTGATGAATTTACTGTGTTAAATGAGGCCTCACCTCCTGGCTACACTAGTGACCATATCCCCCGTGCATCCCGCAAAGGCGGAGGTGTTGCTAACATTTACGATAGCAAATTTCAATTTACAAAAAAAAAAATGACGTTTTCGTCTTTTGAGCTTCTAGTCATGAAATCTATGCAGCCTACTCAATCACTTTTTATAGCTACTGTTTACAGGCCTCCTGGGCCATATACAGCGTTCCTCACTGAGTTCCCTGAATTCCTATCGGACCTTGTAGTCATAGCGGATAATATTCTAATCTTTGGTGACTTTAATATTCACATGGAAAAGTCCACAGACCCACTCCAAAAGGCTTTCGGAGCCATCATCGACTCAGTGGGTTTTGTCCAACATGTCTCTGGACCCACTCACTGTCACAGTCATACGCTGGACCTAGTTTTGTCCCATGGAATAAATGTTGTGGATCTTAATGTTTTTCCTCATAATCCTGGACTATCGGACCACCATTTTATTACGTTTGCAATTGCAACAAATAATCTGCTCAGACCCCAACCAAGGATCATCAAAAGTCGTGCTATAAATTCACAGACAACACAAAGATTCCTTGATGTCCTTCCAGACTCCTTCTGCCTACCCAAGGACGCCAGAGGACAAAAATCAGTTAACCACCTAACTGAGGAACTCAACTTAACCTTGCGCAATACCCTAGATGCAGTTGCACCCCTAAAAACTAAAAACATTTCTCATAAGAAACTAGCTCCCTGGTACACAGAAAATACCCGAGCTCTGAAGCAAGCTTCCAGAAAATTGGAACGGAAATGGCGCCACACCAAACTGGAAGTCTTCCGACTAGCTTGGAAAGACAGTACTGTGCAGTACCGAAGAGCCCTTACTGCTGCTCGATCATCCTATTTTACTAACTTAATTGAGGAAAATAAGAACAATCCGAAATTCCTTTTTGATACTGTCGCAAAGCTAACTAAAAAGCAGCATTCCCCAAGAGAGGATGACTTTCACTTTAGCAGTGATAAATTCATGAACTTCTTTGAGGAAAAGATTATGATTATTAGAAAGCAAATTACGGACTCTTCCTTAAATCTGCATATTCCTTCAAAGCTCAGTTGTCCTGAGTCTGCACAACTCTGCCAGGACCTAGGATCAAGAGAGACACTCAAGTGTTTTAGTACTATATCTCTTGACACAATGATGAAAATAATCATGGCCTCTAAACCTTCAAGCTGCATACTGGACCCTATTCCAACTAAACTACTGAAAGAGCTGCTTCCTGTGCTTGGCCCTCCTATGTTGAACATAATAAACGGCTCTCTATCCACCGGATGTGTACCAAACTCACTAAAAGTGGCAGTAATAAAGCCTCTCTTGAAAAAGCCAAACCTTGACCCAGAAAATATAAAAAACTATCGGCCTATATCGAATCTTCCATTCCTCTCAAAAATTTTAGAAAAGGCTGTTGCGCAACAACTCACTGCCTTCCTGAAGACAAACAATGTATACGAAATGCTTCAGTCTGGTTTTAGACCCCATCATAGCACTGAGACGGCACTTGTGAAGGTGGTAAATGACATTTTAATGGCATCGGACCGAGGCTCTGCATCTGTCCTCGTGCTCCTAGACCTTAGTGCTGCTTTTGATACCATCGATCACCACATTCTTTTGGAGAGATTGGAAACCCAAATTGGTCTACACGGACAAGTTCTGGCCTGGTTTAGATCTTATCTGTCGGAAAGATATCAGTTTGTCTCTGTGAATGGTCTGTCCTCTGACAAATCAACTGTAAATTTCGGTGTTCCTCAAGGTTCCGTTTTAGGACCACTATTGTTTTCACTATATATTTTACCTCTTGGGGATGTTATTCGAAAACATAATGTTAACTTTCACTGCTATGCAGATGACACACAGCTGTACATTTCAATTAAACATGGTGAAGCCCCAAAATTGCCCTTGCTAGAAGAATGTGTTTCAGACATAAGGAAGTGGATGGCTGCAAACTTTCTACTTTTAAACTCGGACAAAACAGAGATGCTTGTTCTAGGTCCCAAGAAACAAAGAGATCTTCTGTTGAATCTGACAATTAATCTTAATGGTTGTACAGTCGTCTCAAATAAAACTGTGAAGGACCTCGGCGTTACTCTGGACCATGATCTCTCTTTTGAAGAACATATCAAGACCATTTCAAGGACAGCTTTTTTCCATCTACGTAACATTGCAAAAATCAGGAACTTTCTGTCCAAAAATGATGCAGAAAAATTAATCCATGCTTTTGTCACTTCCAGGTTAGACTACTGCAATGCTCTACTTTCCGGCTACCCGGATAAAGCACTAAATAAACTTCAGTTAGTGCTAAATACGGCTGCTAGAATCCTGACTAGAACCAAAAAATTTGATCATATTACTCCAGTGCTAGCCTCTCTACACTGGCTTCCTGTCAAAGCAAGGGCTGATTTCAAGGTTTTACTGCTAACCTACAAAGCATTACATGGGCTTGCTCCTATCTATCTCTCTGATTTGGTCCTGCCGTACATACCTACACGTACGCTACGGTCACAAGACGCAGGCCTCCTAATTGTCCCTAGAATTTTTAAGCAAACAGCTGGAGGCAGGGCTTTCTCCTATAGAGCTCCATTTTTATGGAACGGTCTGCCTACCCATGTCAGAGACGCAAACTCGGTCTCAACCTTTAAGTCTCTACTGAAGACTCATCTCTTCAGTGGGTCATATGATTGAGTGTAGTCTGGCCCAGGAGTGGGAGGGTGAACGGAAAGGCTCTGGAGCAACGAACCACCCTTGCTGTCTCTGCCTGGCCGGTTCCCCTCTTTCCACTGGGATTCTCTGCCTCTAACCCTATTACAGGGGCTGAGTCACTGGCTTTACTGGGGCTCTCTCATGCCGTCCCTGGAGGAGGTGCGTCACCTGAGTGGGTTGAGTCACTGATGTGGTCATCCTGTCTGGGTTGGCGCCCGCCCCCCCCCCCCCCCCCCCCCTTAAGTTGTGCCGTGGCGGAGGTCTTTGTGGGCTATACTCAGCCTTGTCTCAGGATGGTAAGTTGGTGGTTGAAGATATCCCTCTAGTGGTGTGGGGGCTGTGCTTTGGCAAAGTGGGTGGGGTTATATCCTTCCTGTTTGGCCCTGTCCGGGGGTGTCCTCGGAGTGGGCCACAGTGTCTCCTGACCCCTCCTGTCTCAGCCTCCAGTATTTATGCTGCAGTAGTTTATGTGTCGGGGGGCTAGGGTCAGTTTGTTATATCTGGAGTACTTCTCCTGTCCTATTCGGTGTCCTGTGTGAATCTAAGTGTGCGTTCTCTAATTCTCTCCTTCTCTCTTTCTCTCTCTCGGAGGACCTGAGCCCTAGGAGCATGCCCCAGGACTACCTGACATGATGACTCCTTGCTGTCCCCAGTCCACCTGGCTGTGCTGCTGCTCCAGTTTCAACTGTTCTGCCTTATTATTATTCGACCATGCTGATCATTTATGAACATTTGAACATCTTGGCCATGTTCTGTTATAATCTCCACCCGGCACAGCCAGAAGAGGACTGGCCATCCCACATATGCTCTCTCTAATTCTCTCTTTCTTTCTCTCTCTCGGAGGACCTGAGCCCTAGGACCATGCCCCAGGAATACCTGACATGATGACTCCTTGCTGTCCCCAGTCCACCTGACTGTGCTGCTGCTCCAGTTTCAACTATTCTGCCTTATTATTATTCGACCATGCTGGTCATTTATGAACATTTGAACATCTTGACCATGTTTTGTTATAATCTCCACCCGGCACAGCCAGAAGAGGACTGGCCACCCCACATAGCCTGGTTCCTCTCTAGGTTTCTTCCTAGGTTTTGGCCTTTCTAGGGAGTTTTTCCTAGCCACCGTGCTTCTTCACCTGCATTGCTTGCTGTTTGGGGTTTTAGGCTGGGTTTCTGTACAGCACTTTGAGATATCAGCTGATGTACGAAGGGCTATATAAAATACATTTGATTGATTGATTGATTGAAAGGGCCATTCCCAAACTGTTGCCACAAAGTTGGAATCACAGAATCATATAAAATGTCATTATATACTTTAGCATTAAGATGTCCCTTCACTGGAATTAAGGGTCCTAGCCTGAACCATGAAAAACAGCCCCATTATTCCTTCTGCACCAAACTTTACAGTTGGCACTATGCATTTGGGCAGGTAGCGTTCATGGCATTCGCCAAACCCACATTTGGCCATTGGACTGCCAGATGGTGAAGTGTGATTCATCACTCCAGAGAATGCGTTTCCACTGCTCCAGAGTCCAATGGTGGCAAGCTTTACATCACTCCAGCCAAAGCTTGGCATTGAGCATGGAGATCTTGTGACTGTGACTGCTCGGCCATGGATACCCTTTTCATTAAGTTCTTGACAAACAATTATTGTGCTGACGTTGCTTCCAGAGGCAGTTTGAAACTCGGTAATGAGTGTTGCAACCGAGGACAGATTATTTTTACACGCTACGTGCTTCAGGACTTGGCGGTGCCATTCTTTGAGCTTACAATGATTCTTCCTTTAAAAATTGCAAGCTTACACTACGGGACATAGAGGTACCCAGTGGCACGGCTTCATCTCTCCAAACCACCACAAAGGGGGAGTTAGAGCAGTCATTATGCATTTGGGTTCCAAGATTTTTATATGACCAATCATATTGAGTGGTTCCAATGAATTTGATGCAAGCCACCCATCCCTGGTGACTCAGCAAAGATGCCTGACAAAACATTACGGTGGAAGCAAATGTAAGTAATTAGAACGTCATAACGAGTCAAGCAAATGTACAATTGAAAGAAAAATGTTAGTTAATGTAGAGACAACAATTGTGCATAATTTTTTGTTATGAAGTTCATTTACGAAAATCGCCATTTAGCAAGTTAGCTGACTAGCTAACATTAGCCAGATAGCTGCTGTTATGACATTGTCATTCGTGTTGTTTAACCTTTTGCGTGTAGGGGGTAGTATTTTCATTTTTGGCAAAAAAACGAACACATTTGAAACTGCCTATTTCTCAGCCCCAGAAACTAGAATATGCATATAATTGTCAGATGAGGATAGAAAACACTCTAAAGTTTCCAAAACTGTCAAAATATTGTCTGTGAGTATAACAGATGTGATATTGCAGGCGATAGCCTGAGGAAAATCCAATCAGGAAGTGCCTCTTATTTTGTTCCTATGCATGCCTATCCTCCATTTAAAGGGATATCAACCAGATTACTTTTTCTATGGCTTCCCTAAGGTGTCAACAGTCTTTAGACATAGTTTCAGGCTTTTATTTTGAAAAATGAGCGTGAAGGATCACATTGCGTAAGTGGAAACTCAAAAAACTCGCTTTATTGAAAGATTTTCATTATCCACGTGTTATAAATACATAATACATGCATTATAATTATGATAACTGTAATATTATTATATGAATACGAGTTCAATCTGCACTTCAGTGCACATCGAGAAAGAAAGACTAGGTGGGGAGAGAGGTCTAGAAGACAAAGAGGTAAGAACAGAGGCAGACAGCATATGATTAATGAATTACTGTGCTACCCTAATATTCTCCCAGTTCATCACAATTACAGTGTCTCTAGCGGTGTCTCCTAACCTTCGGGCCAACTGGGGGCCCAAGGCTGGTTCTCTTAAAGCGGGTGAGGTGGCGATGACAGGACTGGCTTCCTCTCTCACATCAAAACATACCTGCAGACGAGAGACAGATGGATAGAAAGAGAGCATTATCAAGCCTTGTTTTTTTTCAGTCATCATAATCATCAGGAGGTGAAATGCAAAACTGACATTGAATCATTAACTCTGGGACTACTACATCTATCTGTATTCCAATGTAAAGCATCTCTTTAAAAATACATTCTGTTGACCCGACCAAGTTACCTCTCACCTATGATCATGCTGTGCTCTCTGTGTCAATTCAGATGCGGGAGGGGTTCACCAACACAGCTGATATAACCTATAGGATTTAGGGAGAAGGGGGAGAGGGATGAAGTGAAGGAGAGAGACTTATTATGTGTGTGTGCAGTCTCACCTGTCCACACTAAGTGGCTACAGAGTACTTTATGCTGAAAAACAGACACGTGAAAACAAACAATAGAAGAGAATGTAATTATTAGTCATAAATACCACTTGAAGCTTGATGATGTCTTGATCATTTGCATCAGCTGTGTAGTGGCAAGGCAAAAACAAACATGTGCACAGATGTTTGGAGCATTCCGATATGCCACAGCTGGTGAGGTGTCAGGTTCGCCTCTGTACTTAAAGGGTGATTATTCCAACTCTGTGAAATGCTGCAGATCTGCCCGCAGATGAGGTAGGAACGCATATTCCACACAGATGTGTAAATCTGAAAATGAGCAGCTGACATCTTACATGTTTTTTAATTAATGCATGTGAGACAGGTTCCATGTACAACAAGACAGGCATAGAGGAAGAGAGAAAAAGAACACAAAACAGTTTAATTACCTCTGATTATGGACACTTTTGCAGCAATAAAGCTTCCACGGCCTGTTCCTCAGACAGTGAACATCTGGCAATATCTACATTTTTGACTCAATGATCAGCTCGAACTCTGAAAGTAAAGAAAATGGCTTCTTTTTTGTAGATATGGAAACAATAACTGAGATATGACCGTTCAATCTAAAGCAGCAGATGTAATTTTCAGGATACGTCAATACAGCATAGAAAGCTTAACACCAGACTGGTATTGTCAATCAATCTATCAAAATGATTTATAAAGCCCTTCTTACATCAGCCAATGTCACAAAGTGCTGTACAGAAACCCAGCCTAAAACCCCAAGTGGTGGTTGTTCATTAGTTAATGGGAAATATACAATATGCACACAAAATAATATATTTACCTTCCTTGAAAATCCATCTATACCGCCAAAGATGACAATGTTGTATCTTGTAAAAAGGCTTCGAATTAAAAGTGAAATGTTTAACCTTTCTAGCGCAGGGGTTCCGCTAGTTGAACACCTCGACAACATTCCGCTGAAAAGACCTAGCGAAATTCAATTTTTTTTTTTTTTAAATATGTAACTTTTACACATTAACAAGTCCAATACAGCAAATGAAAGATAAACATATTGTTAATCTACCCATTGTGTCTGATTTCAAAAATGCTTTACAGCTAAAGCACAACATATGATTATATTAGATCACCGCCAGCCATTTTTCTAGCCAAAGATAGGAGTCACAAAAAGCAGAAATATAGATCAAATTAATCACTAACCTTTGATGATCTTCATCAGATGACATTCATAGGACATCATGTTACACAATACATGTATGTTTTGTTCGATAATGTGCATGTTTATATCCAAACATCTCATTTACATTGGCGCCTTACGTGCAGTAATGTTTTGATTCCAAAACATCCAGTGATTTTTCAAAAATACTCATAATAAACATTGATAAAATATAGTTATTCACAGAATTAAAGATAGACTTCTCCTTTATGAAACCGCTGTGTCAGATTTCAAAAAAGCTTTACGGAAAAAGCATCATCTGAGAATGGCGCTAAGAACCCAAAACAGCCTGAGGAATATCTGCCATTTTGGAATCAACAAAGTTAGAAACAACACCATAAATGTTCACTGATCTTCATCAGAAGGCACACAGTTCGACAATTAATCACTGATTTGTTCCATTTGGTTCCATCATTTATGTCCAAATAGCCACTTGTTGTTAGCGTGTTCAGCCCTGTAATCCATCTTCATGAGGCGCAGGCACTTCATTCAGACAAAAACTCGTAAAATTCTGTTACAGTCCTTTAGAAACATGTCAAACGATGTATGGAATCAATCATTAGGATGTTTTTAACATTAAACATCAATAATGTTCTAACAAGAGAATTTGTTTGCCTAAAGAAAAGCACTGGAACGAGAGGTGACTCTGTCAGGAGCGCGCGTCATGAGACCAAGGCTCTCTGCCAGACCACTGACTCAAACAGGTCTCATGAGCCCCTCCTTTATAGTAGAATCCTCACTCAAGTTTCAAAAGACGGTGGACATATTGTGGAAGCCGTAGGAAGTGCAACCTCATCCAAATCTTAATGTGTATTCGGTAGGCAAAGCTTTGAAAAACTACAAACATCAGATGTCCCACTTCCTGGTGGATTTTTCTCAGGTTTTCGACTGCCATATGAGTTCTGTTATACTCACAGACATCATTCAAGCAGTTTTAGAAACTTCAGAGTGTTTTCTATCCAATACTAATAATAATATGCATATATTAGCATCTGGGACAGAGTAGGAGGCAGTTCACTCTGGGCTCGCTATTCATCCAAAAGTGAAAATGCTGCCCCCTAACCTGCTTCATTATTTATGTATTACCAGTTGATGAAGAACAACTCCAATTTCATACATCATTGAAGATTTGTCTACAAATAAGTAAAAATCAAACAGTTTAGATTTGATGGAGACATGGTACCTTGTCAATTTATGATTTGTATCAATGTGGACGAGAGACAGAGTATTTTTGCTGAGCAATGCAGCGACGCTGGATCATTCTGGCAATGATACCTGCAACATCTATACGCTGCAAAGACTCCCTAACTCTTTGTCATTTTACACAATGGCCCATTGTTCTTAGACTTCTTTTTAAAATATTTTTTATTAACCCCTTTTCTCCCCAATTTTGTGGTATCCAATTGTTTTAGTAGCTACTATTTTGTCTCATCGCTACAACTCCCGTACGGGCTCGGGAGAGACGAAGGTTGAAAGTCATGCGTCCTCCGATACGCAACCCAACCAAGCCGCACTGCTTCTTAACACAGCGCGCATTCAACCCGGAAGCCAGCCGCACCTATGTGTCGGAGGAAACACTGTGCACCTGGCAACCTTGGTTAGCGCGCACTGCGCCCGGCCCGCCACAGGAGTCACTGGTGCGCAATGAGAAAAGGATATCCCTACCTGCCAACCCCTCCCTAACCCGGACGACGCTAGGCCAATTGTGTGTCGCCCCACGGACCTCCCGGTCGCACGGACCTCTGGGCGCGAACCCAGAGTCTCTGTTGGCACAGCTGGCGTTGCAGTACAGCACCCTTAACCACTGCGCCACCCGGGAGGCCTCTCTTAGACTTCTTTTGACCATTATAAAGCCTGCATGGGGCATCCTTGCCTAACTTCTTGTGACTATCAAACCCGGATCCGGGAGCGTAATCATAGCCTCAAACTAATTAGCATAACGCAGCGGACATAAATCTTCCTACAAAATCTTCCTATTCATGAAAATCACAAATGAAATATATTGAGCCTTTTGTTAGTCACACTGTCCTCTCAGATTTTCAAAATATGCTTTACAGCCAACGCTAGACAAGCATTTGTGTAAGTTTACCATGGCATAATGCTATGATAGGCTCTGCTGGCAGCAGGCAACATTTGCACGAAAATAAGAAAAGCAATCAAATTAAATAATTTACCTTTGAAGAACATTGGATGTTTTCACTCAGGAGACTCCCAGTTAGATAGTACATTTTTTGTAGGCGAAATAGCTCCCGTTTGTTCGTCACGTTTGGCTGGGAAATCGACTGGAAAATGCGGTCACTACAACGACAAACTTTTTTCAAAATTAGCTCCATGATATCGACAGAAACATGGCAAACGTTGTTTAGAATCAATCCTCAAGGTGTTTTTCACATATCTATTCGATGATAAGTCACTCGTTGCAGTTTGGTTTCTCCTCTCTTCAAAATGGAAACATGCACGCACCTGGAGATTAGGCAATAGTTTCGACGGAGGACATCAGGCGGACACCTGGTAAAAGTAGTCTCTTATGGTCAATTTTCCAATGATATGCCTACAAATACGTCACAATGCTGCAAACACCTTGGGGAAACGACAGAAAGTGTAGGCTCATTCCTTGCGCATTCACAGCCATATAAGGAGACATTGGAACACAACGCCTCCAAAATCTGGGGTACTTCCTGTTTGAAATTTAATCTTGGTTTCGCCTGTAGCATCAGTTCTGTGGCACTCACAGATAATATCTTTGCAGATTTGGAGTGTTTTCTTTCCAAAGCTGTCAATTATATGCATAGTCGAGCATCTTTTCGTGACAAAATATCTTGTTTAAAACGGGAACGTTTTTCATCCAATAATGAAATACTGCCCCTAGAGTTTCAAGAGGTTAAAAGTTCCCAACAAGGTTAACTAATGCAGGCAGTGTATGTCTCTACACACCCCAATGTGTCCCTCCTTCCAAGCTGTGTGTGTGTGTGTGATTTAGTTTTTCTTTCATGGGGGTTGCCTAATCACACATATGAAGTTTTGGAAAGATCGAAACAGCCCCTGAGACACCAATTATGGCACTTCCGGTTGGCACAGGAAGCTGTAAGTCAACTTATCCTCATTGGGGTATGCTTTTACAGAATCCTGAGTTATAAGTCTTTACGTTAAGAACTGAGTTATTTACGGAGGGTTTAGCGAGTGTGTGTTATTTCAGAAAATCACAGAAATCTCGCAGAGCTCCGCAGCACAGCCTGCAACTGGATCTGTAACTGTTTAATTTTTTTTATTTTTGAACATCACCAATTTGACATTGTACGATTTCTCTTAAATGACGATAGATAAATGGCTGGTTCTTTTTTATTGACACCGGAGGCTCCTTGACTTTGACGTGAAGCGGAAAAATTATTGCTCTATTTTCATTTTGGACCTTTAATCCCAGAAAAATGGCCATAACTCAAAAACCGTTGAGGCCTAGACGCCATCTTGTTCGGGGCCAAATGCCCATTATGCCAAACCTTTGCTCACCAAGTTTCGGCTTCGAAATATTTTCCGTTTGGGACATAAGGCCACGTCGTGATTCGTGATGTTTTGTACATTTGCAATGTGATTGCTTTTATGCCCTCTTGTGGGATTTACCGGGACAGCGGAAAAATTAGCAACATTTTATTATTTTATAAAATGGAAGCCGAATGTCCGAGAGAGTTCGTTTGATGACTTCCCGGTAGGTCCGGCCCTGCCGCTCGGCCCGACGCCGTCCGCGAATTTTACAAACGTTTTCGGACGTCTAGTAAGGGACCATACATTTGCAATATGGACTTTCTCACTAACCATACGGCGAATGTCAAAATGTTCCCTTAAGGTATGAAAAGAGCTGGAAACACATCAGATGGCTTCCACAACAAGTCAAAAACTTCTGAAACAAAATGGTATTGATTGACACAACAGCTAGAACTTTACAGACATTTTAGTAAGGGGTGTCCGGTGCAGTCAAGGGACATCTCCAAGTGTCATATGTATGCAAATGAGGTAATCCCACTGCTATTACACATTGAATAAGCCTAAAATGGTCTCCTGAGTGGCACAGCGGTCTATGGCATTTCATCTCAGTGCTACAGGCATCCCTGCAGTTCCTGGTTCGATTCCAGGCTATGTCATAACCGGACGTGATTTTGCGCCGCCCTATGGGACTCCCAATTGGCCCAGCGTTTTCGGTTAGGGTTTGCAGGGGTAGGTCATTATTGTAAATATGAATTTGTTCTTAACTGACTTCCTAGTTAAATAAAGGTTAAATAAATAAAAAAATGTAAAAAGGTATTCGTCCTGCATTAATCATTTGCAAGAAAAATAATAAACAGATATATATTATATCGACTCTTGCGAGACGATCCTACTCTGGAGTCCCCTTCTCATTCTACTCATCCTTTTGTGGGGGTTGTGGATCTGGCAGTGGAGGGTGAAGACCTTGACCAGCTGGAGCACTTGCTGGGGGGTGATTTTCTCCCAAACATCATCTTCCTCTCTGTGGGGAATAAAATAAAGGACTATAAAGGGATCAATATTTCTGTAAGATACACATCATTCTGTAAGATACACAACTCATTTTTACATTACTGTAATGTAAAAGCAATATACTAAAAGATAACACCCAGCCTAAATTTTGTTACAAATTTCCTGCTGGTGACTTTTAGCACATCATCTCACAGCCCTCTATGAAACAAACTGTAAAGGTCTGACTCCTTTAGTAGGGGATATTAATTATGTGTTATTTTTGTTGTTTTTGCTCAATCTGACAGGGTGGGCCTGGCAGTGCCTAAGCCCCTACCTCTCTGTGGAAAACTAATTTGAACAGGATACAGTTATATAGGCCTATACTCGGTGTAAAACTATACATACATTACAAAATACAAACAAATACAGTGCCTTGCGAAAGTATTCGGCCCCTTGAACTTTGCGACCTTTTGCCACATTTCAGGCTTCAAACATAAAGATATAAAACTGTATTTTTTTGTGAAGAATCAACAACAAGTGGGACACAATCATGAAGTGGAACGACATTTATTGGATATTTCAAACTTTTTTAACAAATCAAAAACTGAAAAATTGGGCGTGCAAAATTATTCAGCCACCTTAAGTTAATACTTTGTAGCGCCACCTTTTGCTGCGATTACAGCTGTAAGTCGCTTAGGGTATGTCTCTATCAGTTTTTCACATCGAGAGACTGAATTTTTTTCCCATTCCTCCTTGCAAAACAGCTCGAGCTCAGTGAGGTTGGATGGAGAGCATTTGTGAACAGCAGTTTTCAGTTCTTTCCACAGATTCTCGATTGGATTCAGGTCTGGACTTTGACTTGGCCATTCTAACACCTGGATATGTTTATTTTTGAATCATTCCATTGTAGATTTTGCTTTATGTTTTGGATCATTGTCTTGTTGGAAGACAAATCTCCGTCCCAGTCTCAGGTCTTTTGCAGACTCCATCAAGTTTTCTTGCAGAATGGTCCTGTATTTGGCTCCATCCATCTTCCCATCAATTTTAACCATCTTCCCTGTCCCTGCTGAAGAAAAGCAGGCCCAAACCATGATGCTGCCACCACCATGTTTGACAGTGGGGATAGTGTGTTCAGCTGTGTTGCTTTTACGCCAAACATAACGTTTTGCATTGTTGCCAAAAAGTTCAATTTTGGTTTCATCTGACCAGAGCACCTTCTCCCACATGTTTGGTGTGTCTCCCAGGTGGCTTGTGGCAAACTTTAAACGACACTTTTTATGGATATCTTTAAGAAATGGCTTTCTTCTTGCCACTCTTCCATAAAGGCCAGATTTGTGCAATATAAGACTGATTGTTGTCCTATGGACAGAGTCTCCCACCTCAGCTGTAGATCTCTGCAGTTCATCCAGAGTGATCATGGGCCTCTTGGCTGCATCTCTGATCAGTCTTCTCCTTGTATGAGCTGAAAGTTTAGAGGAACGGCCAGGTCTTGGTAGATTAGCAGTGGTCTGATACTCCTTCCATTTCAATATTATCGCTTGCACAGTGCTCCTTGGGATGTTTAAAACTTGGGAAATCTTTTTGTATCCAAATCCGGCTTTAAACTTCTTCACAACAGTATCTCGGACCTGCCTGGTGTGTTCCTTGTTCTTCATGATGCTCTCTGCGCTTTTAACGGACCTCTGAGACTATCACAGTGCAGGTGCATTTATACGGAGACTTGATTACACACAGGTGGATTGTATTTATCATCATTAGTCATTTAGGTCAACATTGGATCATTCAGAGATCCTCACTGAACTTCTGGAGAGAGTTTGCTGCACTGAAAGTAAAGGGGCTGAATAATGTTGCACGCCCAATTTTTCAGTTTTTGATTTGTTAAAAAAGTTTGAAATATCCAATAAGTGTCGTTCCACTTCATGATTGTGTCCCACTTGTTGTTGATTCTTCACAAAAAAATACAGTTTTATATCTTTATGTTTGAAGCCTGAAATGTGGCAAAAGGTCGCAAAGTTCAAGGGGGCCGAATACTTTCGCAAGGCACTGTATATACACTTCATGGCCAAAGGTATGTGCACACCCCTTGAAATTTGTGGATTTGGCTATTTCAGCCACACCGATTGCTGACCAGTGTATAAAATCGAGCACACAACTATGCAATCTCGACAGACATACATTGGCAGTAGAATGGCCCATACTGAAGAGCTCAGTGACTTTCAACGTGGCACCGTCATAGGATGCCACCTTTCCATCACAGATGCGGAACGCCGACATAGGTGGATGCAGTGTATTGAGACGCAGATATACAACAGATATAGCTTAAACAGATGAATTTTGATAGGGATATTTATTATGTTAATTATATTGGGTAAATTAACACTTAAGGGTTAATCAGTTTGTCACATTGGTTTGGTGTTCACTTATATTGGGAGTAGTGCCTTTCCTCAGCCACAGCGTGTTAAATGTTCAAAAGTACTATCTCACAACTCGATGAAACCTTCACTCTTGCGCAGACATTTAGAAACAAAACATGGCCATTTCAAAAATAAGCCAAGGGAGTTTTTTGAGTGAGAATTAAGACAACTTTCGAGTAGTAAGATATGTATAGAAGCAACAGATACCATTAATAAGAAGGGGCCAGAAGTGTCTTACAGTGGAGAAAAAAAAGTATTTAGTCAGCCACCAATTGTGCAAGTTCTCCCAGTCAAAAAGATGAGAGAGGCCTGTAATTTTCATCATAGGTACACTTCAACTATGACAGACAAAGTGAGAAAAAAAATCCAGAAAATCACATTGTAGGATTTTTTATGAATTTATTTGCAAATTATGGTGGAAAATAAGTATTTGGTCACCTACAAACAAGCAAGATTTCTGGCTCTCACAGACCTGTAACTTCTTCTTTAAGAGGCTCCTCTGTCCTCCACTCGTTACCTGTATTAATGGCACCTTTTTGAACTTGTTATCAGTATAAAAGACACCTGTCCACAACCTCAAACAGTCACACTTCAAACTCCACTATGGCCAAGACCAAAGAGCTGTCAAAGGACACCAGAAACAAAATTGTAGACCTGCACCAGGCTGGAAAGACTGAATGTGCAAAAATTTAAGCAGCTTGGTTTGAAGAAATCAACTGTGGGAGCAATTATTAGGAAATGGAAGATATACAAGACCACTGATAATCTCCCTCGATCTGGGGCTCCACGCAAGATCTCACCCTGTGGGGTCACTCTGCCATTTCACCGGATGTTGTCAAATCGATCCCGCTAAAGGGATTTGATCCATAAGAAGTTTAAAGCAATGCCCCTGAACTCACGTGTATTTTCTGCACTATGAAATGATATGGGCAGCGACCATGTAACACTTTTACAGCATACAAAAGTGTTCTGGTTATTAATGATTAATATGCAAAGTATTGACAAGTTCATTTTAAATGAGAGACGAGCTTAAAGTTTTCTTTACTGACCACAATTTTCACTTGACCGCATGCATGACCGCATGCATGATGACGAGTTTCTCACACAACTGGCCTATCTGGGTGATGTTTTTTCTCGCCTGAATGATCTGAATCTAGGATACAGGGACTCTCCGCAACTATATTCAGTGTGCTGGACAAAATTGAGGCTATGATTGTTGGAGCTCTTATCTGTCTGCATTATCTGTCTGCATTTGCATCCTTTCATGCACACCCTTCTCATTAACCTTCTCATTAACCTGTTGAATCTAGGGGGCACTATTTTCATTTTTGTAAAAATAACGTTCCCAAAGTCAACAGGCTATTTTGTCAGGACAAGATGCTAGAATATGCATATAATTGACATCTTAGGATAGAAAACACTCTAAAGTTTCCAAAACTGTAAAAATATTGTCTGTGAGTATAACAGAACTAATATTGCAGGCGAAAGCCTGAGACAAATCTAATCAGGAAGGGACTCTTATTTAGAAAGCTCTGCGTTCCTATTGAGCAGTGAATTAGATATCAACCAGATTCCTTTTTTGATGGCTTCCCTAATGTGTCTAGTGTCACAATACATTGTTTCGGGCTTTTATTTTGAAAACTGAGCCTGAACGTCAACATTGCGTCAGTGGTCAGCTGAAGTCTCTCAGAGTGTTTTGTGCGTAAAAGACAAATGCGGCCATTGTTTCTCTCTTTCCTACTAAGAAATATTAATATATTATCGAATAGATATTTGAAAAACACATTGAGGATTGATTATAAACAACGTTTGCCATGTTTCTGTTGATAATAAGGAGCACATTTGGAATATTTCTTGCCGTTGTCGTGACCGCAATTTCCGGTCTAATTCTCAGCCAAACGTGAAGAACTAACGCAGTGATTTCGGCTACAAAAAGAATATTTTTGGAAAAAAGGAACATTTGCTATCTAACTGGGAGTCTTGTGAGTGAAAACATCCGAAGCTCATCAAAGGTCAACGATTTAATTTGATTGCTTTTCTGATTTTCGTGACCAGGTTGCCTGCTGCTAGCTAGGCATAATGCTATGCTAGGCTATTGATAAACTTACACAAATGCTTGTCTTGCTTTGACTGTAAAGCATATTTTCAAAATCTGAGATGACAGGGTGATTTACAAAAAGCTAAGCTGTGTTTCAATATATTTCACTTGTGATTTCATGAATATGAATATTTTCTAGTAATATTTATGTCCGTTGCGTTATGCTAATTAGTATCAGTTGATGACAACGCTCCTGGATCCGGGATGGGTAGTTACAAGAGTTAACCTGTGGTGAGATATTCACAATTTTCAATTAACAAATATAAGGTTTTATATGTAAGATGGTTAAATAAAGAGCAAGATTATTGGTTATTATCAAATTATTTTTTGTGTCCTGGTCCTATAAGAGCTCTTTGTCACTTCCCACGAGCAAGGTTGTGACTAAAACTCACACTCATTCTTATGTTTAATAAATGTATCGTATAGTGTGTGTGTGTGTGGCAGGCTTAAAATTATGGCAAAAAGCGATCTTTGAGAGTACGCTGACTCTGGAGCTGGAGGTTGATTGTTTGAAGGGGTACGGGACTATAACAGTTTGGGAACCACTGTTTTAGACTAATATAATTGCTTGGGGGGGGGGGGGGCTAGCATATGTAATCTTTTAAGATGGTCATACCAAAGATCATTTAGCTATTTGATTTTGAATTTTGGACCCCTTGAATTTTGCCTTACTGCTATTAGCCAATAGAAACGCATTGGATAGCAGATTCATACATGGAAAACCAGGAAGTTAAAAAAAAAATCTAAAGGAAGTTGTTTTATAGTATCTGGGAGATATGAAAGATCAGGTCAATTTTTGGGGGCCCATGTTTAACAAACAAAAAATTTGTTCTAAACTACTTCCTTTACACTGAATGTTCAAAACATTAGGAAAACCTTGCTGATGTTGAGTTGCACCCCCCTTTTGCCCTCAGAACAGTCTCAATTTGTCAGGGCATGGACTCTACAAGATGTAGAAACATTCCACAGGGATGCTGGCCCATGTTGACTCCAATGCTTCCCACAGTTATGTCAAGTTGGCTGGATGTCTTTTGGGTGGTGGACCATTCTTGATACATGAGGGAAACTGTTGAGCGTGAAAAACCCAGCAACAAAGCAGTTCTTGACACAGTCAAACTGGTGCACCTATTACCATATCCCGTTCAAAGGCACTTAAATCTTGTGTCTTTCACATTCACCCTCTAAATGGCACACATACACAATCCATGTCTCAATTTTCCCAAGGCTTAAAAATACCTCTTTAACCTGTCTCCTCCCCTTCATCTACACTGGTTGAAGTGGATTGAACAAGTTTAACGGAATTCCTCTTCTTCAGAGGAGGAGTAGCAAGGATCAGACCAATGTGCAGCGTGGTAAGTATCCATAATGAAATATTTAATAAATCAATAGAACACTGAACAAAATAACAAAAGTACAAACAAACAACCAAAACAGTCCCATATGGTGCAAACACTAACACAGGATACAGAATCACCCACCAACCAAGGACCAAGCAGCGTGGTAATGGGCAGTGGCAGAAATCTCAAGACTCCTGGACATGGGAGGAGATTTTGAACGGAGAAGGACCCTGGGCACAGGCTGGGGAATATCACCGCCCCAAGGCAGAGCTGGAGGCAGCGAAAGCTGAGCGGCGGTGGTATGAGGAGGCAGCACGGCTAGGACGAGAGGCAGACCCAAAAATGTATTGGGGGGGTGGCACACGGGGAATGTGGCGAAGTCAGGTAGGAGGCACCGTGTTATGCCGTGAGGCGCACGGTGTCCCCGTTGCGCAGGCATAGCCCGGTGCCTTACATCGCAGTGCCTCGTATCGGCCGGGCTAGAGTGGGCATCGAGCCAGGTGCCATGAAGCCGGCTCTGCGCATCTGGTCTCCAGTGCGTCTCCTCGGGCCGGGGTACATGGCACCAGCCCTACGCAGGGTGTCCCCGGTTCGCCAGCACAGCCCAGTGCGGTCTATTCCACCTCGCCGCACTGGCCTGGCTACGGGAAGTATCCAGCCAGGAAGGGTTGTGCAGGCTCGGTGCTCGAGACCTCCAGTGCGCCTCCATGGTCCAGTCTATCCGGTGCCTCCTCCACGCACCTGGCCTCCGGTGGCAGCCCCCCGCACCAGGCTGTCTCTCCGTCCCCTCCCTATAGGTGCTCCCGCCTGTCCAGCGCTGCCAGAGTCTCCCTCCTGTCCAGCGCTGCCAGAGTCTCCCTCCTGTCCAGCGCTGCCAGAGTCTCCCTCCTGTCCAGCGCTGCCAGAGTCTCCCTCCTGTCCAGCGCTGCCAGAGTCTCCCTCCTGTCCAGCGCTGCCAGAGTCTCCCTCCTGTCCTGAGCTGCCAGAGTCTCCCTCCTGTCCTGAGCTGCCAGAGTCTCCCTCCTGTCCTGAGCTGCCAGAGTCTCCCGTCTGTCCTGAGCTGCCAGAGTCTCCCGTCTGTCCTGAGCTGCCAGAGTCTCCCGTCTGTCCTGAGCTGCCAGAGTCTCCCGTCTGTCCTGAGCTGCCAGAGTCTCCCGTCTGTCCTGAGCTGCCAGAGTCTCCCATCTGTCCTGAGCTGCCAGAGTCTCCTGTCTGTCCTGAGCTGCCAGAGTCTCCCGTCTGTCCTGAGCTGCCAGAGTCTCCCGTCTGTCCTGAGCTGCCAGAGTCTCCCGTCTGTCCTGAGCTGCCAGAGTCTCCCGTCTGTCCTGAGCTGCCAGAGTCTCCCGTCTGTCCTGAGCTGCCAGAGTCTCCCGTCTGTCCTGAGCTGCCAGAGACTCCCGTCTGTCCTGAGCTGCCAGTCTCCCGTCTGTCCTGAGCTGCCAGAGTCTCCCGTCTGTCCTGAGCTGCCAGAGTCTCCCGTCTGTCCTGAGCTGCCAGAGTCTCCCGTCTGTCCTGAGCTGCCAGAGTCTCCCGTCTGTCCTGAGCTGCCAGAGTCTCCCGTCTGTCCTGAGCTGCCAGAGTCTCCCGTCTGTCCTGAGCTGCCAGAGTCGCCCGTCTGTCCTGAGCTGCCAGAGTCGCCCGTCTGTCCTGAGCTGCCAGAGTCGCCCGTCTGTCCTGAGCTGCCAGAGTCGCCCGTCTGTCCTGAGCTGCCAGAGCCGCCCGTCTGTCCTGAGCTGCCAGAGCCGGCGGTCAGTCAGGAGCTGCCAGAGACGTCCGTTACTCCAGAGCTGCCGGAATCGCCCTTCACTCCGGTGCTGCCGGAGTCTCCCGGCCATTCAGGACCCGGGTTAAGAGGCGGAGAAAGACTATGGTGGAGTGGGGTCCACATCCTGCACCAGAGCTGCCACCGCGGACAGACACCCACCCAGACCCTCCCTCATAGGTTCAGGTTTTTCGGCCAGAGTCCGCACCTTTGGGGGGGTGGTACTGTCACGTTCTGACCTCAGTTATTTTGTTTTGTCTTTGTTTTAGTATGGTCAGGGCGTGAGTTGGGTGGGTTGTCTATGTTCCATTTTCTATGTGCTGTTTTTGTGTTTGGCCTGGTATGGTTCTCAATCATAGGCAGGTGTCGTTAGTTGTCTCTGATTGAGAATCATATTTAGGTAGCCTTTTCCCACCTGCGTGGTGTGGGTGATTGTTTTCTGTCTTTGTGTATGTCACCAGACAGGACTGTTTCTTTCATTCATTCTCGTTATTTTTTTTTTGTGTTCATGATTATAAATTATCAATATGGATACTTACCACGCTGCACATTGGTCCTCTTCTTCCACCACAGATGAGCGTTACAACAACTGACATCAATAAGGGATCATAGCTTTCATCTGGATGCACCTGGTCAGTCTGTCATGTAAAGAAAATAATAACTCTGTAACAATGATGAGCAGCCTAAGCATAGGACCATATTTGGTAACATTAGTCAATGCAGCCTAAAGTAAATTTAAAGACATTTGGCAAAATTATATAATTACTTCTGTCTATACATAAATAAATAAAATCATTCAAAATACTTCAGGAGCATGATTTTTCATGCTATATTTTTCCAGTTCCTCAAAAAGGGTTGACGTCCCGTCAATGGGACAGTTGTAAATCATTCAGCGCGTTACGTCGCAGTCCATATAGCATGCACAATCGATTTTGTATTTCCAGTCAAATCATGTTTGTATCTATTCCTCAGAGATCAGAGAGCAACGCCTTCATGGCATGCCAATGACGCGGGTGGCCATCTCTTGAACGACTGAATCTTTGTCAAATAAGCACCAATCGGTGTACAAACAAAGCTAGCTAGATAGCTGGGCTTTACAGGAGTATCCGGAAACCGTGTATTTTTCATTAAATGTAGCTTCTAACATTGTACAACAGAATGCCTTTTCTTTTTGGAAAAAAATTATACAATATTCAGAGTTATGAAGTTATGAAAACTGGTTGTTTTGCAGATGTTGAACTTATAATATGGCTAACATTATTCCCACTAATACTTGGAAAGCTATGTCCAAGTATACAGATTTGACGATATTCTTGCAGGAAAATGGAATATGAATGTCTTCTTTTTTTCTTCACGATTTGCCCAAATGTACCTGGGGACTTCACACTAAAAGTCTTGAGGATCAGTCATACTCCAAGTTATCCATCTGAAACTTTGCATGTACACTCATGCCATCTTGTGGACACTATCGGACAATTATCGGACAATCAGAGTGATGGCTATAACAGTGACCTTTCTCTTGCATTTCAAAGATGGTGGTAAAAAAACACAGGTTTTTATTTTCTTCTACCAGATCTATTGTGTTACATTGTGTTACATTCTCCTACATTCAATTCACATTCCCACAACTTTCAAAGTGCTTTCTTTCAGATGGTACCAAAAGTATTAATATCCTTGCTTCAGGGCCTGAGCTACAGGCACTTGGATTTGGGTATGTCATTTAGGCGAAAATACGTTTTTAATCGACACCTGGACGTTTTACTTCATATCTTACCTTGCTTTTAAGTAGCATACGGCCAGAATCCCACCATAGAAACTTGGAGGCAAGACTTACTCATATGCATTCTCCTCTTCTATTGGTTTTCTTTCAACGTTGTTTCATTGTCTAGCATTATCCTAGTCATATAAGCAACCCATGATAGTTGTCGCATCTTACCCTCCCTCTTTTTCAAAAAAATTCTACTGAATATTTCCATCTCTGTCCATGAAACTGCTTATTTGTGCCGTGCACATTTTTGAACAGTGTTTTCCGCAATTGCATTTTGGAATGTTTTAAGCTAAACATTCTGATCTGTTCCATCAGCCTTATTAATTGATACGGTGTATACTTCCACTACACTACTTTGATGCGTATCAGTGGGGATTAAGAAGTGAGTGTATGCAATGCCCACTGAAAAATAAGTGGTTTAAATGGCGTATTATACCTACATATATTCTCCGCTACACCACTCCAACGACTCCCCTGAAGCTTGTGTGCGTAGTAGAGCGAGAAAAAATGAGTGCTAAATGCTTGTAAGTTTGTAGCTCAAACGGTTCTTTCTGGACAGTCGGTTTTGTGAGATGACATCTTCGAAAATAGGATGTGGTGTCTGAAGGTTCTGACAACTGCCATAAAGCTTGTGGATATCGTAGAGCAAAACAAATGATTCTATCGTGTACGTGGGTGTCTCCTCTCTTGATGATGGGGTGATATGACCCGATATACCGGTTTGGGTTTTACAGAGGATTCTGTTATGATTTTCTTGTCCGGATCCTATCATGTGTAGAAAACACTGCTTTCAGAAGTCCAATGTTATGGAATAGGCGCAAGCTTTACAGTATATCGGTGGTAAGAGGGATTGAGCTGCAGCCACTGCAAGAAACAGTAAGTCTAGCATCACCACACAGGGAGCTATTCAAAATACATCTAATCAAATTGTATTTGTCACATGTGCCGAATACGCCAAGTGTAGACTTTACCTTGAAATGCTTACTTTACAAGCCCTTAACCACCAGTGCAGTTCAAGAAGAATAAATTATTTACCAAGTAGACTATAATAAAAAGTTCCACAATAAGAATAACAATAATGAGGTTAAATACAGGGGGCACCAGTTCCGAGTCAGTGTGCGGGGATACAGGCTAGTTGAGGTAATCTGTACATGTAGGTCGGGGTGAAATGACTATGCATAGGTAACAAACAAACAGCGAGTAGCAGCAGTGTACAAAAAAGTGGGGGGGGGGGGGTCAATGTAAATTGTGGTGATTTTATGAATTATTTAGCAGTCTTATGTCTTGGGTGTAGAAGCCGTTGAGGATCCTTTTGGTCCTAGACTTGACGCTCCGGTACCGCTTGCCGTGCGGTAGCAGAGAAAACAGTCTCTAACTTGAGTGACTGGAGTCTCTGACAATTTTATGGGCCTTCCTCTGACACCGCCTATTATATAGGTCCTGGATGGCAGGAAGCTTGGCCCCAGTGATGTACTGGGCCGTTCGCACTACCCTCTGTAGCGCCTTATGGACAGATGCCGAGCAGTTGCCATACAAGGCAGTGATGCAACCGATTAGGATGCTGTCGATGGTGCAGCTGTATAATCTTTTGAGGATCTGGGGACCCATGCCAAATCTTTTGAGGGGGAAATGGTTTTATCGTGACCTCTTCACGACTGTCTTGGTATGTTTGGACCATGATAGTTCGTTGGTGATGTGGACACCAAGGAACTTGAAACTCTTGACCCGCTCCACTACAGCCCAGTCGATGTTAATGGGGGGGGGGGTGTTCGGCCCACCTTTTCCTGTAGTCCATGATCAGCTCCTCAGTCTCCATATAGGCTGGCCCATCATTGTCGGTGATCAGGCCTACCACTGTTTTGTCATCAGCAAACTTAATGATGGTGTTGGAGTCTTATTTGGCCACGCAGCCGTGGGTGAACGGGGAATACAGGAGGGGACAAAGTACACACCCCTGAGGCTTCCCAGTGTTAAGGATTAGCGTGGCAGATTGCCCATTCTTACCACCTGCGAGCGGCCTGTCAGGAAGTCCAGGATCTAGTTGCAGAGGGAGGTGTTTAGTTCCAGAGTCCTTAGCTTAATGATGTGCTTTGTGGGCACTATGATGTTTAAAGCTGAGCTGTAGTCAATGAACAGCATTCTCACATAGGTGTTTCTTTTGTCCAGGTGAGAAAGGGCAGTGTGGAGTGTGATTGAGTTTGCGTCATCTGTGGATCTGTAGGGGCGGTATGCGAATTGGTGTGGGTCTAGGGTGTCTGGGAGGATGCTGTTGATGTGAGCCATGACTGGCCTTTCAAAGCACTTCATGGCTACCGACGTGAGTGACATGGGGCGGTAATCATTTAGGCAGGTTACCTTCGCTTCTTTGGGCACAGGGTGGTCGACATGAAACATGTAGGTATTACAGACTCGGTCAGGGAGAGGTTGAAAATGTCAGTAAAGACACTTGACTGTTGGTTCGCTCATGCTTTGAGTACACGTCCTGGTAATCCGTCTGGCCCAGCAGCTTTGTGAATGTTGGCCTGTTTAAAGGTTTTGATCACATTGGCTACCGAGAGCGTTATCGCATAGTCATCCAGAAAAGCTGGTGGTCTCGTGCATGCTTCAGTGTTACTTGCCTCGAAGCGAGCATAAAAGGCATTTAGCTTGTCTGGTAGGCTAGCGTCACAGCGCAGCTCGCGTCTAGGTTTCCCTTGTAGTCCACAATAGTTTTCAAGCCCTGCCATATCCGACGAGCGTCAGAGCTGGTGTAGTAGGATTCAACCTGAATCCTGTATTGATGCTTTGCTTGTTTGATCTGAGGGCATAGCAGGATTTCTTATAAGTGTCCGGATTAGTCTCCCGCTCCTTGAAAGCAGCAGCTTGGCATCTGGTTGAGATATGTACGTACAGTCACTGTGGGGACAACATCATTAATGCACTTACTGATGAAGCCGATGACTGAGGTTGTGTATTCCTTAATGCAGTTGGATGAATCCCGGAACATATTCCAGTCTGTGCTAGTAAAACAGTCCTGTAGTGTAGCATCCGCGTCATCTGACCACTTTCGTATTGAGCGAGTCACTAGTACTTTCTGCTTTAGTTTTTGCTTGTAAGGACCAGTGGATGTAAAGTAGCTCCATAACATAAAAGATCCCCCACCATATTTTACAGTAGGTATGGGGTTATTTTCTGCTCATACATTCTCATTTTGACCCCCCAAAAATAGTTTTTTTTCTCATAAAGAAGCACTTCACACTGCAACGTCCTATAATGAATTCAAATGCATGACCAGCCTTGCTCATTCACTAATTCACTAATCAAATTCCCTCTTTGGACAATAAAACCTTCAGAGTTGAGGTGAGGTTTAAGCCATGTGTGGTTAAATTAAGGGTTAAGATCAGTAGAGGTTACATAACGCAAAACATAACAAACATGGAAGTAAAATTATTCCCACATGGGCGATGTCTAGGGTAAAAAATAACAAATACAGAAGTAAAATTACTGCCACTCACAGGGGTTACTGCAGGCTTTGTTTGTCGAAAACAGGATCCCTATTATTGTGAATGGGAAAATGGCAATCTTCGTGCATTCGGAAAGTATTCAGACCCCTTGACTTTTTCCACATTTTGTTACGTTACAGCCTATTTCTAAAATGGATTCAATCGTTTTTTCCTCAATCTATGCACGCCTCCAACTCAATCATCAAGTTTGCGGATGACACTACAGTGGTAGGCTTGATTACCAACAACAACGAGACGGCCTACAGGGAGAAGGTGAGGGCCCTCGGAGTGTCGTGTCAGGAAAATAACCTCACACTCAACGTCAACAAAACAAAGGAGATGATTGTGGACTTCAGGAAACAGCAGAGGGAGCACCCCCTATCCACATCGATGGGACAGTAGTGGAGAGGGTGGTAAGTTTTAAGTTCCTCGGCATACACATCACGGATAAACTGAATTGGTCCACCCACACAGACAGCGTCGTGAAGAAGGCGCAGCATCGCCTCTTCAACCTCATGAAGCTGAAGAAATTCTGCTTGTCACCAAAAGCACTCACAAACTTCTACAGATGCACAATCGAGAGCATCCTGTCGGGCTGTATCACCGCCTGGTATGGCAACTGCTCTGCCCACAACCGTAAAGCTCTCCAGAGGCTAGTGCGGTCTGCACAACGCATCATAGGGGGGCGAACTACCTGCCCTCCAAGACATCTACACCACCCAATGTCACAGGAAGGCCATAAAGATCATCAAGGACAACAACCACCTGAGCCACTGCCTGTTCACCCCGCTATCATCCAGAAGGCGAGGTCAGTACAGGTGCATCAAAGCAGGGACCGAGAGACTGAAAAACAGCTTCTATCTCAAGGCCATCAGACTGTTAAACAGCCACCACTAACATTGAGCTGCTGCTGCCAACACACTGACTCAACTCCAGCCACTTTAATAAGTGTCACGTCTGATTTCCACCAGACGTGACACTTGGAATTCAGGCCAACGAGTTCAACCTTGGATTCATCAGACCAGAGAATGTTTTCTCATGGTATGAGAGTCCTTTAGGTGCCTTTTGGCAATGATGGAAGTGCTGCAGAGATGGTTTTCTTTCTGGAAGGTTATCCCATCTCCACAGAGGAACTCTGGAGCTCTGTCAGAGGGACCATAGGGTTCTTGGTCACCTCCCTTCCTTCTCCCCAGATTGCTCAATTAGGATGGGCGGCCAGCTCTAGTTAGTCTTTATGGTTCCAAACGTATTCCATTTAAGAATGATAGAGGCCACTGTGTTCTTGGGGACCTTCAATGCTGCAGAAATGTTTTGACACAATCCTGTCTCGAAGCTCTACGGACAATTCCTTCAACTTCATGGCTTGGTTTTTGCTCTGAAATGCACTGTCAACAGTGGGACCTTATATAGATGTGTGTGCCTTTCCAAATCATGTCCAATCATCAATTTACCACGGGTGACTCCAATCAAGTTGTAGAAGCATCTCGACGATGAATGGAAACAGGGTGCACCTGAGATCAATTTCAATTCTCACAGCAACTTCCACCAGTTTGTGTGAAAACATTTACATCGAAGTCATATTGACATAGTAAAAATAAATATAAATGTGTAGAAAATAAAATGGCTATTTTATGCTGAATCTCTCATAATAAACACCAACAGTATTCACTAAATTGATGGGTTAAATTTAGGATGATGTAACTGCTTTGTCATTCACATTTTTATTATTTTATATTTCTAACATATGATAAGGCCACAGAGGGCCAGAGATAATTAGATACCTGTGATAATCTGAGGTACCTAAAAAGGCCACTAGATGTCATGTGAGACAATTCCATAAAATCCTTGAAAGTTACAAAAATTCTGGCAGTTTATAATAATATACCCTCCCTTTACAACCTGACCAAGATTTTAGTCCTGGGTTTCTGAGATTACACACTCAGGCTTAACTACCTTGGACACACGTCATCCATATCCATCACAATATTGATGATCCCACCCCTTAATCTCCCGTCACTGACTCCAATCTCTGATCATATTCATTAGTGGTTGGTCTACTCTCTTTAAGCATTGAAATACAAGATCCAGTCTGGTGTAACATTACAAAGCAGCAAGAAACGTGACTCTTGGCTTACATGCTGACCAGATCGCTTGTGCGCCATGTTGCGCATGTTGATTTTGTCCACCACACCAGACGTGATCAGGACACGCAGGTTGAAATATCAAAACAAACTCTGAACCAACTATATTAATTTGGGGACAGGTCAAAAAGCATTAACATTTATGTCAATTTAGCTAGCTAGCTTGCTGTTGCTAGCTAATTTGACCTGGGATATAAACATTGGATTATTTTATCTGAAATGCACAAGGTCCTCTACTCTGACAATTAATCCACAGATAAAAGGGTAAACCAAGTTTGTTTATACTAATCTCTCCTCCTTCATGCTTCTTCTTCTTTGGACTTTATATGGCGTCTGGCAACAAACTTTAAGATGTTTGGTGCATTACCACTACCAACTGGACTGGAGTGTGGACCTCAGTTCATCTTTCAATCACCCACATGGGTATATGCTGCCAGAAACCAATGAGGAGATGGGAGAGGCAGGACTTGCAGCGCGTCCGTAAAGGCTTCTAGGAGTAGTGGGTGGAGGAGTCAGGTGCAGAGAGCAGGGTTGGTTCAAACATGGATCTTTATTCCAGGAACAGAGTAACGGTCACGCCAAACACAAGGGCGTATAAATACCAAGTCCAACAAACAGGACAAAACCGTCCGGGAAAAAGGAATCCACAATAATCCACACACCATGAACAGAAAAACATAGCCCCCCAAAAAACTCAAACAAGAAACAGGTGAAACTAATCAGACAAAACTAATTGAAACAGAAAAGGGGATCGGTGGCAGCTTGTAGGCCGACGACGACGTCCACCGAGCGCCGCCGGAACAGGAAGAGGCACCATCTTCGGCAGGATTCGTGACAGCGTCGGCATCACAAATAGAACCAAGTTGTATAGGTACAAGCAGACGCCCACTAGCATCCTGCATGGAGCTCTTAACCTGCTGATTTCCCACACAAATGAGACACCCTGGAGAGGGTGCTCAGATCCCCTTAACCTCCAATAATTGTAACCGAGACATGAGTCTGATTTTCCTTTTTTAAATCTTAACAGATGTCTGGCTTCTCATGAACATTGCTTTAAATCTTGGCTTCGTATTTACTGTTTGAGGTTTGAACAAAATACAATGAAACCATGTTAACCATTCTATTCTACTTACTGTAAATAGGATATCAAGTTTTCACAGCCAGTGCACAGGAGCCCATTTAATGTGATGTTAAGTGATGCTGAGGCTGCAGCAGCAATCAGTGTAGCGCACGGATGCCTGAAGAGGGGGCATCGGCCTACCGTTAAAGAGTCCCTTTTGAATGAAGCACATCTGATAATAATAACTATCCTTCTCTCTCTTTTTCTCCCCACAAGAAGGGAACCGTTATTTAGTGTCATCAGCAGCACACTCAAGTTGTCAATGTTGATTGTCGAATGTTTCTGAAGTATTAGCAATTGAATCGCCATTGTGGAATAATTGGATGTTATGTTTAGGTAATCAGACAAACTGGTTTGCATCAGACAGGCACACAATCTATGTACCAACTTTGCTATATTCTTACTGTGAAGAAATGTTTAAAGTACAGTTTAAATGAAGTTTGATTATATATTGTACCACATGTCAATAATAATGGAGTACATGCACTCAAAAAAGCTCCCTTAAAGATGCAATTAAAAGATTTACAACACTTTTACCACATATTTCCCTCCCATAAGTCCTATTGCAGCATGCTTTATACCAGCTTTATTCCAGTTTAGCTCATCCTTTAAAAAAGTAATCTGCACAGGGACCAATTAGCATTATGTAGGAGGTATTCTATAAACCCAAACTCAACAGCATCTTCCAAAGCTCTTAAATGGAATAAACACACGTATTTACATACATCTCATATGGTAGCCAACTATTGTTTCTTGTCCCTCAAACTTTAAGTTCATTAACTCACAACTGTCATATTCCATATATAGAGACACGTTTGGTTTTAGAAGTGATATTAACATAACGGATGCAAAATTCTTCTAATCGCGTTCACCTGAGGTAGAGAGAAATCAAAGAGGTAGAGAGAGGTAAAGAGAGAGTACTTATATTCCAGACATTAAATAAAGACAGTGGTCAAAAAGTGTTTTTACTGCTACAGTATTTATGTTATAATGGAGTCAAGATACCACGCTAAGCCATTTGGTGACCTACTGTACATTAGGTGTGTACCATTAGAAACGAGAGTGTGTATGAGAGAGAGACGCAAGATTCAAAGCAAATATGATTGTCTAATTTTGTTTTAGTACTTTCATCATTTAATGAGAACTATTTTTCTGACAGGGGCGTATTAAAGCTTATGTGCAGGTGATTCAAAGAGATCCTCTTTTTAAATGTGAATCTAGTATTTCTCGTCCCCTGTCTGGCTGAGAGTCTCCCTTTTCCTTAATTCCCCCATGGCAGTGTCTTTTCAACTCTCACAATGACTCTCCTGTTGTTACTTGAATGCAACATATCCACAGTTCCGTCTCAGAAATTACTCTCCACTGTGTTCCTCCTTTTTGCATAGTCTTTCAAAGTATTTTAAAATCAATAGCATAGGCCTAGAGTTTGGCTGTCGCATATCTTGGTTATTAGTCATAGTATTCCTTGGAACAGAGCCCCATGGTGAATACTCTGTCACATAGAACTTCAGCACTACTGTTTGTGTATTCTACCCCATACCCAGAGGCACGTGCACTGTCTCCTGATAGCCCTCATCCATCTGTGCAGCTGCCTCAAGTCGACCTCATGGACTCCAAATCAGACCATGACACCATACAAAAAAAGTAGTCCAGCAAGAGGAAACCAAACACTGCTTTGTAATAGCATAACAAAGCGGTGTTATAGAGTACTCTGAACATCTCTTTAGTGTCTTTGAGTATTATTCTTTGATGAACCCATGTGGGACAAATTCATCAGAATACGTCGCTATTTTATGTTTTACAATGTTTGAAATAACTCTGTGGCTGTCTGTGGCATTGTAAATTTTCAATTAACTATTGTAAGGTGATATAACAGGAGACACACAGTTGAAGTCAGACGTTTATATACACCTTAGCCAAATACATTTAAACTCAGTTCTTCAAAATTCCTGACATTTAATCCTAGTAAAAATCCCCTGTCTTAAGGTATGTTAGGATCACCACTTTATTGGTGCTAGGGGCAGTATTTTCATTTTTGGAAAAAAAACGTTCCCGTTTTAAACGGGATATTTTGTCAGGAAAAGATGCTAGAATAAGCATATAATTGACAGCTTTCGATAGAAAACACTCTAACGTTTCTAAAACTGTAAAGATATTGTCTGTGAGTATAACAGAACTGATGTTGCAGGCGAAAGCCTGAGAAAAATCCAATCCGGAAGTGCCCCAGGTTTTGAAAGTGCTGTGTTCCAATGACTCCCTATTTGGCCGTGAATGTACCATCAACGGGCTTACGCTTTCTACATATTCCCCAAGGTGTCTACAGCATTGTGACGTAGTTTTATGCACTGTTGAAGAATAGCCGTAGGCGTAAGTGGTCACATGGTGGCTCCGAGAGAGATTCTCGCGTAAAATACAGAGGTAGCCATTACTCCAATAGGTTCTAGTGAAAAACGAATTGTCCCGACAGATATATTATCGAATAGATATTAGAAAAACACCTTGAGGATGGATTCTAAACAACGTTTGCCATGTTTCTGTCGATATTATGGAGCTAATTTGGAATATTTTTCAGCGTTGTGGTGACCGCAATTTCCGGGCGATTTCTCAGCCAAACGTGAAGAACAAACGGAGCTGTTTCGCCTACAAAAATAATATTTTTGGAAAAAATGAACTTTGGCTATCTACCTGGGAGTCTCGTGAGTGAAAACATCCGAAGTTCATCAAAGGTAAACTATTTAATTTGATTGCTTTTCTGATTTCCGTGACAAGGTTGCCTGCTGCGAGCAAAGCATAATGCTATGCTAGGCTATCGATAAACTTACACAAATGCTTGTCTAGCGTTGGCTGTAAAGCATATTTTGAAAATCTGAGACGACAGGGTGATTAACAAAAGGCTAAGCTGTGTCTCAATATATTTCATTTGTGATTATCATGAATAGGAATATTTTCTAGGGATATTTATGTCCGTTGCGTTATGCTAATTAGTTTCAGGCGATGATTACGCTCCCGCATGCGAGTTTGGGAGTCACTAGAGGTTTAAGAATGTGAAATGCCAGAATAATAGTAGCGAAAATGATTTAGTTCAGCTTTTATTTCTTTCAACACATTCCCAGTGGGTCAGAAGTTTACATTCACTCAATTAGTATTTGGTAGCATTGCCTTCATATTGTTTAACTTTGGTCAAACGTTTTGAGTAGCCTTCCACAAGCTTCCCACAGTAAGTTGGGTGAATTTTGGCCCATTCCTCCTGAAAGAGCAGGTATAACTGAGTCAGGTTTGCAGGCCTCCTTGCTTTGCAGGCCTACACGCTTTTTCAGTTCTGCCCACAAATTTTCTATAGGCTTGAGGTCAGGGCTTTGTGATGGCCACTCCAATACCTTGACTTTGTTGTCCTTATTAAGCCATTTCGCAACAACTTTGGAAGTATTTATTGGGACATTGTCCATTTGGAATACCCATTTGCAACCAACCTTTAACTTCCCGAATGATGTCTTGAGATGTTGCTTCAATATATCCACATCATTTCCCAGCCTCATGATGCCATCAATTTTGTGAAGTGCACCAGCAAGGTGTGCTGCCGTATGATGCAACTTTTAAAGGAAAAACCACTGTACATATATATAAAACGACCACCCACATCACTGTCAAACGCTCCCTAAAACACTTCAGCGAGCAGGCCTTTCTAATCGACCTGGCATAGGTATCCTGGAAGGATATTGAACTTATCCTGTGAGTAGAAGATGCCTGGTTGTTCTATATAAAAGTGCTTTCCTCGCCATATTAAATAAACATGCCCCATTCAAAAAATGTAGAACTAAGAACAGATATAGCCCTTGGTTCACTCCAGACCTGACTACCCTTGAAGAGCACAAAAACATCCTGTGGCGTACTGCATAAGCATTGAATAGCTCCCGCTATATGCACATTTTCAGGGAAGTCAGGAAACAATATACAAGGTCAGTCAGGAAAGTTAAGGCTAGCTTTTTCAAACAGAAATTTGCATTCCTGTAGCACTAATTCAAAAAAGTTTTGGAACACTGTAAGGTCCATGGAGAATAACTTATTTTGGGTAGGGGGCAGTATTGGGTAGCTTGCCCAAATTAACGTGCCCAAATTAAGCTGCCTGCTACTCAGCCGTAAAAGCTAGAATATGCATATAATTAGTGAATTTGGATAGAAATCACTCTGAAGTTTCTAAAACTGTTTGAATGATGTCTGTGAGTATAACAGAACTCATATGACAGGCGAAAACCTGAGAAGTGGGAAATCTGAAGTTTGTAGTTTTTCAACTCAGCCCCCATTGAAGTTTGGGTGATATTAGTTATGTTTCACTTCCCAAGGCTTCCACTTGATGTCAACAGTATTTAGAACCTGTTTTGAGGATTGTACTCTAAAGGAGGTGCTCATAAGGGCTCTTTGAGTGAATGGTCTGGCAGAGTGCCACATCCTCAGTCTGGCGCTCATGTGAAAGGTAGCTACGTTCCACTTCATTTGTACAGACAAAGGAATTGTCCGGTTGGAACATTAATGAAGTTTTATGTTAAAAACATCCTAAAGATTGATTCCATAATTAGTTTGGCATGTTTCTATGGGCTGTAACGGAACCTTTTGAACTTTTCGTCCGACGTTTGGTGCGATCTGAACGCGCTTTTGGATTTGCTTACCAAACGCCCTAACAAAAGAAGATATTTTGGACATAACTGATGGACATTATCGAACATATCAAACAATTTATGGTGGAACTGGGATTCCTGGGAGTGCATTCTGGTGAAGATCATCAAAGGTAAGTGAATATTTAAAATGCAATTTCTGAGTAATGTTGACTACCCAATATGGCGGGTATCTTTTTGGCTGCTTTGTTTTCTAAAGGCTGTACTCAGATTATTGCATGGTTTACTTTCTCCGTAATGTTTTTTTGAAATCTGACACAGTGGTTGCATTAAGGAGAAGTTTATCTAAAGATCCATGTATAATAGTCGTATCTTTATCAATGTTTATTATGAGTATTTCTGTAAATTGATGTGGCTCTCTGCAATATCACCGAACGTAACGCGCCAGTGTAAACTCCGATTTTATGATATAAATATGAACTTTATCAAACAAAACATACATGTATTGTGTAACATGAAGTCCTATGAGTGTCATCTGATGAAGATCATCAAACGTTAGTGATTCATTTTATCTCTATTTATGCTTTTTGTGACTCCTCTCTCTGGCTGGAAAAAATGGATGTCTTTTTCTGTGGCTTGGTGGTGACCTAACATAATCGTTTGTGGTGCTTTCGCTGTAAATCATTTTTGAAATCAGACACGGTGGCTGGATTAACGAGAATTTAATCTTTACAATTGTGTAAAATGGATGTGTGCTTGAGGAATTTTAATTATGAGATTTCTGTTGTTTTGAATTTTGTGCCCTGCACTTTCACTGGCTGTCGCGGCGGGGGGGGGGTAGCTAGGAAACACTGTCACCACCGACAAATCCAAAGCTGGGGTGGCAGGGTAGCCTAGTGGTTAGAGCATTGGCCTAATAAGTGAAAGGTTGCAAGTTCGAATCTCTGAGCTGACAAGGTACAAATCTGTCATTTTGCCCCTGAACAGGCAGTTAACACATTGTTCCGTCATTGAAAATTAGAATTTGTTCTTAACTGACTTGCCTAGTTAAATAAATAAATCAAATCTACGAAAATCGAGTAGTACAATTTTTCTATGGCTAGCCATGCTTTCCACCATGCTTCCCCTACCCCGGCAAACAGACCTGCACCCCCCACAGCAACTTGCCCCTCCTGCTTCTCCTTCACCCAAATCCAGATAGCTGATATTCTGAAAGAGCTGCAAAATCTGGACCCTTACAAATCAGCCGGGCTAGACAATCTGGACGCTCTCTTTCTAAAATTATCTGCCAAAATTGTTGTAACCCCTATTACTAGCCTGTTCAACCTCTCGTATCGTCTGAGATTCCCAAAGATTGGAAAGCTAACGCGGTCTTCCCCATCTTCAAATGGGGTGACACCCTAGACCCAAACTGCTACAGACCTATTTCTATCCTACCCTGTCTTTCTAAGGTCTTCGAAAGCCAAGTTAACAAACAGATTACCGACCATTTCGAATCCCACCGTACCTTCTCCACTATGCAATCTGGATTCAGAGCTGGTCATGGGTGCACCTCAGCCACGCTCAAGGTCCTAAATGACATCATAACCACCATCGATAAGAGACATTACTGTGCAGCCATATTCATCGACCTGGCCAAGGCTTTCGACTATGTCAATCACCACATTCTTATTGGCAGACTTGACAGCCTTTGTTTCTCAAATGATTGCCTCGCCTAGTTTACCAACTACTTCTCTGATAGAGTTCAGTGTGTCAAATTGACGTTTTCGTCTTTTGAGCTTCTAGTCATGAAATCTATGCAGCCTACTCAATCACTTTTTATAGCTACTGTTTACAGGCCTCCTGGGCCATATACAGCGTTCCTCGCTGAGTTCCCTGAATTCCTATCGGAACTTGTAGTCATAGCAGATAATATTCTAATCTTTGGTGACTTTAATATTCACATGGAAAAGTCCACAGACCTACTCCAAAAGGCTTTCGGAGCCATCATCCATTTTGTCCAACATGTCTCTGGACCCACTCACTGTCACAGTCATACTCTTGACCTAGTTTTGTCCCATGGAATAAATGTTGTGGATCAAAGGACAAAAATCAGTTAACCAGTTCCTGAGGAACTCAATTTAACCTTGCGCAATACCCTAGATGCAGTTGCACCCCTAAAAACTAAAAACATTTCTCATTAGAAACTAGCTCCCTGGTACACAGAAAATATCCGAGCTCTGAAACAAGCTTCCAGAAAATTGGAACGGAAATGGCGCCACACCAAACTGGAAGTCTTCCGACTAGCTTGGAAAGACAGTACCGTGCAGTACCGAAGAGCCCTTACTGCTGCTCGATCATCCTATTTTCTAACTTAATTGAGGAAAATAAGAACAATTCGAAATTCCTTTTTGATACTTTCGCAAAGCTAACTAAAAAGCAGCATTCCCCAAGAGAGGATGACTTTCACTTTAGCAGTGATAAATTCATGAACTTCTTTGAGGAAAAGATTATGATTATTAGAAAGCAAATTACGGACTCCTCTTTAAATTTGCGTATTCCTTCAAAGCTCGGTTGTCCTGAGTCTGCACAACTCTGCCAGGACCTAGGATCAAGAGAGACACTCAAGTGTTTTAGTACTATATCTCTTGACACAATGATGAAAATAATCATGGCCTCTAAACCTTAAAGCTGCATACTGGACCCTATTCCAACTAAACTACTGAAAGAGCTGCTTCCTGTGCTTGGCCCTCCTATGTTGAACATAATAAACGGCTCTCTATCCACCGGATGTGTACCAAACTCACTAAAAGTGGCAGTAATAAAGCCTCTTGAAAAAGCCAAACCTTGACCAGGAAAATATAAAAAACTATCGGCCTATATCGAATCTTCCATTCCTCTCAAAAATTTTAGAAAAGGCTGTTGCGCAGCAACTCACTGCCTTCCAGAAGACAAACAATGTCTACGAAATGCTTCAGTCTGGTTTTAGACCCCATCATAGCACTGAGACGGCACTTGTGAAGGTGGTAAATTACATTTTAATGGCATCGGACCGAGGCTATACATCTGTCCTCGTGCTCCTAGACCTTAGTGCTGCTTTTGATACCATCGATCACCAGAGATTGGAAACCCAAATTGGTCTACACGGACAAGTTCTGGCCTGGTTTAGATCTCATCTGTCGGAAAGATATCAGTTTGTCTCTGTGAATGGTTTGTCCTCTGACAAATCAACTGTACATTTCGGTGTTCCTCAAGGTTCCGTTTTAGGACCACTATTGTTTTCACTATATATTTTACCTCTTGGGGATGTTATTCGAAAACATAATGTTAACTTTCACTGCTATGCGGATGACACACAGCTGTACATTTCAATGAAACATGGTGAAGCCCCAAAATTGCCCTTGCTAGAAGCATGTGTTTCAGACATAAGGAAGTGGATGGCTGCAAACTTTCTACTTTTAAACTCGGATAAAACAGAAATGCTTGTTCTAGGTCCCAAGAAACAAAAAGATCTTCTGTTGAATCTGACAATGAATCTTAATTGTTGTACAGTCGTCTCAAATAAAACTGTGAAGGACCTCGGCGTTACTCTGGACCCTGATCTCTCTTTTGAATAACATATCAAGACCATTTCAAGGACAGCTTTTTTCCATGCTTTTGTCACTTCTAGGTTAGACTACTGCAATGCTCTACTTTCCGGCTACCCGGATAAAGCTCTAAATAAACTTCAGTTAGTGCTAAATACGGCTGCTAGAATCCTGACTAGAACCAAAAAAATTGATCATATTACTCCAGTGCTAGCCTCCCTACACTGGCTTCCTGTCAAAGCAAGGGCTGATTTCAAGGTTTTACTGCTAACCTACAAAGCATTACATGGGCTTGCTCCTACCTATCTCTCTGATTTGGTCCTGCCGTACATACCTACACATACGCTAAGGTCACAAGACGCAGGCCTCCTAATTGTCCCTAGAATTTCTAAGCAAACAGCTGGAGGCAGGGCTTTCTCCTATAGAGCTCCATTTTTATGGAACGGTCTGCCTACCCATGTCAGAGACGCAAACTCAGTCTCAACCTTTAAGTCTTTACTGAAGCCTCATCTCTTCAGTGGGTCATATGATTGAGTGCAGTCTGGCCCAGGAGTGGGAAGGTGAACGGAAAGGCTCTGGAGCAACGAACCGCCCTTGCTGTCTCTGCCTGGCCGGTTCCCCTCTTTCCACTGGGATTCTCTGCCTCTAACCCTATTACAGGGGCTGAGTCACTGGCTTACTGGGGCTCTCTCATGCCATCCCTGGAAGGGGTGCGTCACCTGAGTTGGTTGATTCACTGATGTGGTCATCCTGTCTGGGTTGGCGCCCCCCCTTGGGTTGTGCCATGGCGGAGATCTTTGTGGGCTATACTCAGCCTTGTCTCAGGATGGTAAGTTGGTGGTTGAAGATATCCCTCTAATGGTGTGGGGGCTGTGCTTTGGCAAAGTGGGTGGGGTTATATCCTTCCTGTTTGACCCTGTCCGGGGGTGTCCTCGGATGGGGCCACAGTGTCTCCTGACCCCTCCTGTCTCAGCCTCCAGTATTTATGCTGCAGTAGTTTGTGTCGGGGGGCTAGTGTCAGTTTGTTATATCTGGAGTAGTTCTCCTGTCCTAATCGGTGTCCTGCGTGAATCTAAGTGTGCGTTCTCTAATTATCTCCTTCTCTCTTTCTTTCTCTCTCTCGGGGGACCTGAGCCCTAGACCATGCCCCAGGACTACCTGACATGATGACTCCTTGCTGTCCCCAGTCCACCTGGCCGTGCTGCTGCTCCAGTTTCAACTGTTCTGCCTTATTATTATTCGACCATGCTGGTCATTTATGAACATTTGAAGATCTTGGCCATGTTCTGTTATAATCTCCACCCGGCACAGCCAGAAGAGGACTGGCCATCCCACATATGCTCTCTCTAATTCTCTCTTTCTTTCTCTCTCTTGGAGGACCTGAGCCCTAGGACCATGCCCCAGGACTACCTGACATGATGACTCCTTGCTGTCCCCAGTCCACCTGACCGTGCTGCTGCTCCAGTTTCAACTGTTCTGCCTTATTATTATTCGACCATGCTGGTCATTTATGAACATTGGAACATCTTGGCCATGTTCTGTTATAATCTCCACCCGGCACAGCCAGAAGAGGACTGGCCACCCCACATAGCCTGGTTCCTCTCTAGGTTTCTTCCTAGGTTTTGACCTTACTAGGGAGTTTTTCCTAGCCACCGTGCTTCTACACCTGCATTGCTTGCTGTTTGGGGTTTTAGGCTGGGTTTCTGTACAGCACTTTGAGATATCAGCTGATGTATGAAGGGCTATATAAATACATTTGATTTGATTTGATTTGGAGGGCCTTTTGTCCGGACCTCTGACAGTTTCTGTTGGGGTGCCACAGGGTTCAATCGTCGGGCCGACTCTCTTCTCTGTATACATCAATGATGTTGCTCTTGCTGCTGGTGATTTTCTGGTACACCTCTACGCAGACGACACGATTCTGTATACTTCTGGCCCCTCTTTGGACACTGTGTTAAAAACCTCTTGAAGCTATGGGGCACTATTTTTATGTTTGGAAAAATAACGTTCCCAAAGTAAACAGCCTATTTCTCAGGACCAGATGCTAGAATATGCATATAATTGACAGATTAGGATAGAAAACACTCTCAAGTTTCCAAAACTGTCAAAATATTGTCTGTGATTATAACAGAACTGATATTGCAGGCGAAACCCTGAGGAAAATCCAATCGGGAAGTTCCTCTTATTTTGAAACCCTTCTGTTCCTTTGCATGCCTATCCTACAAGGGATATCAACCAGATTCCTTTTTCTCTGGCTTCCCTAAGGTGTCAAGTCTTTAGACATAGTTTCAGGCTTTTATTTTGAAAAATGAGCGTGAAAGATCACATTGCGTAAGTGGATAGGTGGGGGCTCTCAGAGTGAGTTTCTAGGCTACAGAGTAAAGCCGCCATTGTTCCTCCCGCTGTTATTGAAAAACCTACATGCTCGGTTGATATATTATCAAATATATATTTTAAAAACTGCCTGAGGAATGATTATAAAAAACGTTTGACATGTTTCTGTGGACATTATGAAGACTATTTGGAATTTCCGTCTGCGTTGTCATGACCGCTCTTTCCTGTGGATTTCTGAACATAACGCGACAAACAAATGTCAGTATTTTGGGTATAAAAATTATCTTTATGGAACAAAAGGAACCTTTGTTGTGTAACTGGGAGTCTCGTGAGTGAAAACATCCGAAGATCATCAAAGGTAAACGGATAATTTGATTGCTTTTCTGATTTTCGTGACCAAGCTTCCTGATGCTAAGTGTACATAATGCTAGGCTATCGATAAACTTACACAAACGCTTGGATTGCTTTTGCTGTAAAGCATAATTTCAAAATCTGAGACGACAGGTGGATTAACAAAAGGCTAAGCTGTGTTTTGCAATATTGCACTTGTGATGTCATGAATATGAATATTTTTTAGTAATATTATTTGACTGTTGCGCTATGCTATTCAGCGGTTGCTGACGAAAATGATCCCGTGACAGGGATGGGTAGCGTCAAGAAGTTAATTAACTAACCTCCAGACGAGCTTCAATGCCATACAACTCTCCATCCATGGCCTCCAACTGCTCTTAAATGCAGGGAAAACTAAATGCATGCTCTTCAACCAATCCCTGCCCGCACCTGCTCGCCTGTCCAGCATCACTACTCTGGATGGCTCTGACTTAGAATACGTGGACAACTACAAATACCTAGGTGTCTGGTTAGACTGTAAACTCTCCTTCCAGACTCACATTAAGCATCTCCAATCCAAAATTAAATCTAGAATTGCCTTCCTATATCGCAACAAAGCATCCTTCACTCATGCTGCCAAACATACCCTCGTAAAACTGACCATTATACCGTTCCTCGACTTCAGTGATGTCATCTATAAAATAGCCTCCAACACTCTACTCAACAAACTGGATGCAGTCTATCACAGTGCCATCGGTTTTGTCACCAAAGCCCCATCACTACTCACCATTATGACCTGTACGCTCTCGTTGGTTGGCCCTCGCTTCATACTCGTCGCCAAACCCACTGGCTACAGGTTATCTACAAGTCTCTGCTAGGTAAAGCCCTGCTTTATCTCAGCTCACTGGTCACCATAGCAGCACCCACTCGTAGCATGCGCTCCAGCAGGTATATCTCACTGGTCACCCTCAAAGCCAATTCCTCCTTCTTTCCTTCCAGTTCTCTGCTGTCAATGACTGGAACGAACTGCAAAAATCTCTGAAGTTGGAGACTCATATCTCCCTCACTAGCTTTAAGCACCAGCTGTCAGAGCAGCTCACAGATCACTGCACCTGTACATAGCCCATCTGTAAACAGCCCATCCATCTACCTACCTCATCCCCATACAGCATTTATTTATTTATCTTGCTCCTTTGCACCCCAGTATCTCTACTTGCACATTCATCATCTGCACATCTACCATTCCAGTGTTTCAATTGCTATATTGTAATTACTTTGCCACCATGGCCTATTTATTGCTTTAACTCCCTTATCTTACCTCATTTGCACTCACTGTACATAGACATGTTGTTTTCTTTTGTTCCACTGACTATGTTTTTTTTATTTAATGTGTTGTTGTCTGTGTCGAATTGCTATGCTTTATCTTGGCCAATTCGCAGTTGCAAATTAACTTGTTCTCAAATAGCATACCTGGTTAAATAAAGGTAAAATATATATATTTTTTTTAAACTAGGCTGCAGCAGCGGCTCGCAGAGATCCGCTGTTTGACTGTAATTTACTTCTGGAGAAGAACTTAAAACAATGGCAGATTAGCATATTCATGGTAACATCAGTCAGGATACAGGACCCAGGCTACCAGCTCTGTAAAGACATCCATCTTGTTAGTGGCGCTTCAAGAAAGTAATGCTCGAGAGGAATGTGTCACGATTTCAACTGAAGTCTCTCCTTGTCTCCTTGTCTCTCCTTGTTCGGGCTGTGTTCGGGGGTCGATGTCACCGATATTCTAGCCATCACTGATCCATTTTTCATTTTCCATTGGTTTTGTCTTGTTTTCCTTCACACCTGGTTCCAATCCCATCAATTACATGTTGTGTATTTAACACTCTGTTTCCCCTCAACAGCGGACCCAGCTTCCAACAGGGCACGCGGAGGGGCAGGTTCTGGCTCCTTGGCATCTGAGTGCTCCTGCGGTGGACGACTGGTTCCGGTGTGCGGAGGAAACATGGGACGCCGCACATGTCCACCTTCAGCGCCTTTTCTGGCACAGATCGTCACCGCAGTGAGGCCCCGGTGTTCGCACCGGGGGACAGGGTCTGGCTCTCGACCCGAAACCTGCCCCTCCCTGTTGGAAGCTGGGTCCGTGGTATATGGGACCATTTATTGTCCTGAGGAGCGTGAACACTGTAGGTTACAGCTTCCCCCTGATTACCGCATTTACCACTCGTTCCTCCACCCCCTCTGGACATCTAGGTGGCCCCGGCGTACTCCGTTCGTTCCATACTGGATTCGAGATGTCGGGCGAGGGGCCTTTAGTACCTCGTGGACTGGGAGGGGTATGAGATTTCCACCCTCTCCATCCGGATCGTTCTGCGCCTCGCCCTCTGGGTCGTCCCCGAGGTCGGTGCCGACGTGCGGCTGGTGCCGCCCGTCACGGGGAGGAGAGTGGGGTACTGTCACGACCTCTACCGAAGTCGGTCCTGCTCCTTGTTCAGGTGGTGTTTTTTCGGTCGACGTCACCGATCTTCTAGCCATCACTAAGCCATTTTTCATTTTCTATTAGTTTTGTCTTGTCTTCCTTCACACCTGGTTCCAATCCCATCAATTACATGTTGTGTATTTAACCCTATGTTTCCCCTCATGTCCTTGTTGGAGATTGTTTGATTGTATGTCAGTGCTAGTATGTGTTGGTGCGCGATCGGTTTTGTACCCATTTTAATATTTTTTGTATATATTGGTTTTTGGAGTTTGTTTATGAGTTCTTATTAAATGACTCCGTAAATTTGTTCTCCTGCACCTGACTTTGTCACGTTCTGTCCTTAGTTATTTTGTTATGTCTTTGTTTTAATATGGTCAGGGCATGAGTTGGGTGGGTTGTCTATGTTCGTTTTTCTATGATTTGGTATTTCTGTGTTTGGCCTGGTATGGTTCTCAATCAGAGGCAGCTGTCAATCGGTGTCCCCGATTGAGAACCATACTTAGGTAGCCTGTTTTTTCACCCTTGAGTTGTGGGTGATTGTTTTGTGTCTCCACCAGACAGGACTATTTCATTTTGTTCATTCTCCTTTGTTATTTTGTTTAGGTTTCTCGTGATAATAAATTATCAATATGGACACTTACCACGCTGCGCATTGGTCCGATCTCTCCTACTCCTCCTCCTCTTACTACTCTAATTATCTAAAGTTAAATGATGACCATTCTAACAGGGTCTTAGACCAGTGGTTCCCAAACTTTTTATAGTCACATACCATTTCAAACATTCAACCTCCAGCTGCTTATCCCCTGTAGCACCAGGGTCAGCGCACTCTCAAATGTTGTTTGCCATACACACACACACATACTGTACGATACATTTATTAAACATGAGAATGTGTGTGAGATTTTGTCACAGCCAGGCTTATGGGAAGTGACAAAGAGCTCTTGGGCATAAATAATAATGATCACCAATTTCGCTCTTTGTTTTGCCATCTTGCATATAAAACCTAATTTGGTCTTCAAAAATTGAGGATACTGAGAAGGGTGTGCTTGAAAGGATGCACATAACTGTTGGGTTGTATTGGAGAGAGTCTCAGTCTTATATCATTTCCCACACACAGTCAGTGCCTTTATATAGTTTTCATGCTAGTGAGGGCCGAGAATCCTGTCACATGGGTATGTGGTTACAAAGGGCATCAGTGTCTTAACAGCACGATTTGCAAAGGCAATGGCTTCTGATTAAATTAAATTTTCACAGAACCGCTTGTTGCAATTTTGATAAGGCTCTCTTGTTCAGATATCGGTAAGTGGACTGGAGGCAGGGCATGAAAGGGATAACAAATCTAGTTGTTTGTGTCATCCGTTTCAGGAAAGTACCTGCGTAATTGTGCACCCAACTCACTCAGGTGCTTTGCTATATCACATTTGACATTGTCCGTAAGCTTGAGTTCAATTCCACACAAAAAATCATACAATGATGAAAATACCTGTGTGTTGTCCTTGTTAATGCAGACAGAGAAGAGCTCCAACTTCTTTATCATAGCCCCAATTTTTGTACCACACATTGAATATAATTGCGGAGAGTCCCTGTAATCCTAGATTCACGTCATTAGGCCCAGATAGGCCAGTCATGTGAGAAACTCGTCATCATGCAAGCGGTCAGACAAGTGAAAATTATGGTCAGTAAAGAAAACTAAGCTTGTCTCCTAATTAAAAACATGTCAATACCTTGCCCCTTGATAACCAGTGCACTTCAGTATGTTGTAAAAGCGTTACGTGGTCGCTGCCCATATCATTGCATAATGCAGAAAATACACGAGAGTTCCTGGGCCTAAAGTTAACCATTTTCACTGTACTGTCCAAAACGTCTTTCAAGCTGTCAGGCATTCCCTTGGCAGCAAGAACCCCTCAGTGGATGCTGCAGTGTACCCAAGTGGCATCTGGAGCAATCATGGCTGTTACGCCATCACTACAGATACCAATACATCTTTAACACAAAAGTCCATATGATGTCACAAAGCGGTCCAGTACTTAAAAAAAAATCCTCTCCTGGTTTCCAGTGGTTTGCAGAAGAGGATGTCTTCCTTAATTGACTCTCCATAAGCGTAACGGACATATACCAGGCCCGCCATGTCTGTTGACTCATCCAGCTGTAACGCACAGAATTCACTCGCTTGTATGCAAAGCAGTAATTGTTTCAAAACATCTCCTGCGATGTCATTGATGCGACGTGAAACAGTGTTGACTGATGAAGGCATTGTCTGTATAGTTTTTTTGGCCTTTTCCCCTAGCATTGTCCCAGCCATATCTGCGGCAGCAGGAAGAATTTAAGTCCTCCACAATAATATGGGGCTTGCCTGTCCTAGCCACTCAGTAGCTCACCATATAAGACGCTTCTAGCCCCTTCTTATTAATGGTATCTGTTGCTTTTATACATGTCTTACTACTCGAAAGTCGTCCTAATTCTCGCTCAAAAAACTCCTGTGTCTTATTTTTCAAATTGGCATGTTTCGTTTCTAAATGTCTGCAGAAGGGTGAAGGTTTCATCGAGTTGTGAGATAGTACATTTACACATACACTACCGTACAAAAGTTTGAGGTCACTTAGAAATGTCCTAGTTTTTGAAATAAAAGCACATGTTTTGTCCATTAAAATATCATCAAATTGATCAGAAATACAGTGTAGACATTGGTAATGTTGGTAAATTACTATTATAGCTGGAAACGGCAGATATTTTATGGAATATCTACATAGGCGTACAGAGGGCCATTATCAGCAACCATCCCTCCTGTGTTCTAATGGCACGCTGTGTTAGCTAAACCAAGTTTATCATTTTAAAAGGCTAATTGATCATTAGAAAACCCTTTTGCAATTTTGTTAGCACAGCTGAAAACTGTTGTCCTGATTAAAGAAGCAATAAAAAGGGCCTTCTTTAGACTAGTTGAGTATCTGGAGAATCAGCATTTGTGGGTTCGATTACAGGCTCAAAATGGCCAGAAATAATTACCTTTCTCCTGAAACTCGTTGTTCTGAGAAATGAAGGCTATTGCATGCGAGAAATTGCCAAGAAACTGAAGATATCATACCACGCTGTGTACTACTCCCTTCACTGAACAGTGCAAACTGACTCTAACCAGAATAGAAAGAGGAGTGGGAGTCCCCGGTGCACAATTGAGCAAGAGGACAAATACATTAGAGTGTCTAGTTTGAGAATCAGACACCTCACAAGTCCTCAACTGGCAGCTTCAGTAAATAGCTGCAAAACACCAGTTTCAACATCAACAGTGAAGAGGCGACTCCGGATGCTGGCCTTATAGGCAGACTTCCTCTTTCCAGTGTCTGTGTTCTTTTACCCATCTTAATCATTTATTTTTATTGGCCAGTCTGAGAAATTGCTTTTTCTTTGCAACTCTGCCTAGAAGGCCAGCATCCCGGAGTTGCCTCTTCACTGTCGACGTTGAGACTGGTGTTTTTCCGATAATATTTAATGAAGTTGCCAGTGTATAACACACTGTGGCTGAGGAAAGGCACTACTCCCAATTTAAGTGAATCCCAAATCAATGTAGTTCTCATCATATTTGTGCCTCTTCAATGGTTCAACATCCCTGTCTGTTGTTCGGTGCTTTCCTGGGTAAGTGGCAGTAGCTCCTCGGCTTCATCAGATTCACAACTGCCAGTTTCCAAGCTAGTGGGGCTAGCAACAAATGTCGAATTACTGATGCTAGCATTGGATGTGCTTATGGAAGCAGAACAATTTGTGTCGTCGACAGCTGGATGTGTATTACTGCCGGTAGTAGCAGTTCTACCAGTAGAGCTGGTATGTGTGGTTAATGTGATTGGATGTTAATTATTTGACTAGGCTACATGTATTTGACATTGTGTGGTTACATCGTTGAAAATTAGATGGTTTAATTTTATTTTTGGCACTGAAACAAGGCTACTCAGGCAAAAAAAAAACATCAGAAAAAAAATCTAAATGGACTGTTTGAAAATGTGAATCACATTTTTATTTGGCGTACTCCCGACGGCATTGCGCATGCCCCTGAGGGTATGCGTACCCCAGTTTGGCAATAGCCGCCTTAGATCAATTACCATTGCACTCATAATCCTAATAAATTACTGTGTAAGCTTAGTCTCCTCTTATTGACTATTGAGGGTAAGAGGCACTGGCTTTTTAAGGAAGAATCATGGACCAATGCCAGAAAGCCATGTTAATGGTTCGTTCTTCATTTCAATGGTCACTTATCTCTCAATTGATTAAATACGTTGTATAGAGCTACAGTTATCAAATGTTGTGTGCAGTCATGGAAGTACATTCACAATGTGTTTTTTGTTCAGGGTGACATTTCTTCATGAACATATTTGCTGAGAAACAAAAACTCTATGAGAGCAACCAAAAGAACACTAATGCAAAGCAAATTGCAGTTTGTTCCGTGTTCAAAGCCAGTCATAAAACAAATACACTGCATTATAAAGGCAATTTTACTCGCTGGACGTTTTTGCAAACATAGAAACCATACTGCAGCTACAGAATATTTAATTTTACTAGCAACAGCTTTGTAAAGTCTGAAGGCATCAGAGCTTTTCAGAGTCACAGAACCATTGCAATATTGAACTTATTTCATAAGATTTCATTGTTGAATTGTGAATGCAAAGTGTCTATCAAAGTTTCTTCAGACAACAATGAAAGGCCTCTTATGGGATGTGCAAAATGTCATCACAAACATGCATGACAATGTATATTTTATATGCAACCCCCACATTAGACCCAATTTACCTTGCACATCCACAAGCACATAATTTCTAGCACAAAATCACAGAAGCAGACATGCTCTCACGTATGCACACACACTTGAGGAAAATGCACGTCTATTCTTGATACAGTAATAAAAAAAAATCTATGCATCATTCAGTTTATACCCTGTTCTGTGATAGCGGCTCCATCTAATCCAAAAATAATGGCACTCACTGTCGGTGTTGCCTTGTTTCATGTGGAATTCCAAATGTCTGGGGTGTAATGTGGGCTAGCATTTGCATAATGAAGTCCTCTGTTTATTACAAACTTACGCATTAATTTCACCAAGGACCATTAAACAAGCACAAAGTAGTGAGAACGCAGAAGTGCTAAAGCACTCAATACCAAATTAAAATGCAAATGGTACTTAAAGGAATACTTTGGGATTTTGGCATTGATGACCTTTATCTACTTAGATGAACTTGTGGATACCATTTTTATGTTCAGTATGAAGGAAGTTAGAAAATGGGGGGTCATGTTAGCAGTAACTGCGCAAAATGCTAAAGTGAAACCAAAGAAAAAGGCAGTAATTGCCATCACTCACGTCAGTTATTGCCTTTTACCTTGGTTTCACTGAGCTTTTGGCTGCAGTGTCTACGGTAAACCTTGGTAATATTTACTTTTCTTTGCTGTACAAGTATCAAACTATATGATACTGACAGCCACAAATAAATATACTAACACAAGATTGTATAAAAAATCATCATGAAACGTATTCCAGTGGGTGTACCAAGCAGGATGGCAGTAACTGCCATCTAGGGTCAAAGGTCATGTCAGAGGTCAGGGCCAATATGAATAAAAAAATTACCTCATAGTAAGACAAAAGATAACCACATCTCCAATGATCTGCCTACAATTCATTTGTTTGGACAATAAAAACAAATGTGAAGTCATTTTTCTCAGCTTCACTTCACACTTTTTTTTGGTAGGTGGAGCATAGACTTCCAGTCATATATAGCATGCTAGCAGATAGCCATAGACTTCCAGTCATACTGTATATAGCATTCTAGCAGACACCCATAGATTTCCAGTCATCAACGCTAGTTGATCTGTGGCATTGTGTTGTGTGACAGAACTGCACATTTTAGAGAGTGGCCTTTTATTGTCCCCAGCACAACGTGCACCTGTGTAATGATCGTGCTGTTTAATCAGCTTCTTGATATGCCACTCCTGTCAGATGGATGGATTATCTTGGCAAAGGAGACATTCTCACGAACAGGGATGTCAACAAATTAGTGCACAAAATATGAAAGAAATACATTTTTTGTGCGTATGGAACATTTCTGGAATCTTTTATTTCAGTTTATGAAACATGGGACCATCACTTTCATTGTTGCATTGATGTTTTTTTGTTCAGTGTAGATAAAAGGCCTCATTGCCAACATCCCGAAGTATCCCTTTAATCGTGATGCCTAACGCTCCATTGGCCAATATAACACCCGTCAAACAGGCCTGGTGTCTCTCCACGGAGCTTGGCAGTGGATGACCCTGTGGAACTATAAGATGCAGCTGATAACACTTGCATTCCTTTAATGCGGGACTCTGGTGTGTGCTGAAGAGACAGTGGTTGGGGAAAGCAGCATAAATACACAGCACACTACATTACCTTTGTCATGCAATCAGTCCCTTATTGCACTGAGATGTTTGAGTAAGTGCCTCTTGAATAAAAGCAAAGCAAAAGTGAGACCAGCCAGAACGCTTATAGTCATCTTTCTGGGAGATGCATTTTGATTAGGGAAATTGTGAGTGAGTGAGTGAGTGAGTGAGTGAGTGAGTGAGTGAGTGAGTGAGTGAATGAGTGAATGAGTGAGTGAGTGAGTGCGTGCGTGAGTACTGAGAAAGTTAGAAACGGGTAGGAATGCATTTCCTTATTTTGTTTGTGTGTGCAGGTGTTTATTCGTTCTTGTACATTGTACAGTCCATGTCCTTTTCTCAATGTTGCTAAGGTCTACAGGTGGTTGTACTCATTGGAGACAGGTGCTGACTCAAGCGAATGTAAACATGTAAAAGGCAATTAGGTTACATTTGGGACAGAAATGTCCTTTGATCTCTTTTCTCAGCTGCTTTGTAAAGCATGTGTTGTTTCTGGGCAAGTTGCCATGCCAACGTGACTGAAGTCGAAGTAGGAAGAAGTAAGCTTAAACCACCACAAAATGTTCCTCATCCTGTAAATGCACACGTATCTCTAAAACACATCTTATGCCAAAACTGAACTTCATTCCGCTCTATTGTTTGAGCTGCTTTTTGAAAACTCCATTCCCAATCCATGTTTTCACTTTTGAAGGGACATGACCATGCAATGAAAGTAAATAAGCAGGAGGAAGAACAACCTCAGAACATGAGAATGCTGGATAGTCAGGGAGTTTGAGTTTCACCATCTGTTCGTTTGTCCGTCCATCTGTCGGACTGACGTTACATACACGTCCATCTTCCAGCTCTGTAATCGGGTAATACTGCTGAATTGTTGACTAGGTTCTTTCATTAATACCTTTGCAGTATCTGGGACAAAGTGATGAGTTTGTGTTCTAGTTTCCCTCCAGGAACAGATGCATGCCAACTGGTTGATTTTCACCCAGTCTTTTATATTTCATGAGTTCTCTTGGCCAAACTAGGGTTTGGAGAGGTTCTGAAGCTTACATTTCCTGAGTCTCGAAGAAAGCTTTGCTAGGGTAATAAAAAGGAAACAGTGCTGACCTGGGTGGTGTTTCTTCCTTCTGTGCACAGACTGGAGAGAGACTTGGGCTAGGGGAAATACAAGTAGGCTTGTACTAAAGGCCTTTAATGTGACATAGGATCATAGGGCTCTGGAATCCTCTGATGCTTCAGTTAAATAAAGCCACATGAAAGAATACTATTAGTATGCTATGGTCTAAATACTGTAGAATTAATATATTTAAATACTATAGTATTTACTGTAGTCGTTTTGCAGACATGACTATAGTTTACAGTATTATTTACTGTAGTGTTTTTGGGGACATTCTATAGTATTCACAGTAGTGTTTTTGTGGTCATGATTGTAGTATACTGTAGTTTTCACTCACCTAGTGACATTCACTACTTAGAAATCTTAGAGAAGGGTGCTCAAAATAGCCCACGTTAACATAAGTAGATTAAGAAACAACGTTCATGAAATCAATAACACAAAACACACAAATTATTGTATTTTTCTTGTATATATATATAATTTTTTTTCCTTTATTTAACTAGGCAAGTCAGTTAAGAAAAATATATTATTTTCTATAATAAAATTTAAAAATATATATTATATTTTCTATAATTCTATATTGAATACATCATTTAAACATTCACTGTGTAGGTTGGAAAAAGTATGTGAACCTCTAGGCTAATAACTTCTCCAAAAGCTAATTGGAGTCAGGAGTCAGCTAACCTGGAGTCCAATCAATGAGACAAGATTGAAGATGTTGGTTAGAGCTGCCTTGCCCTATAACAAACACTCACAAAATTTGAGTTTGCTATTCACAAGAAGCATTGCCTGATGTGAACCATGCCTCGAACAAAAGAGATGTCAGAAGTTGACTTGCATAAAACTAGAAAGGGTTACCAAAGTATCTAAAAGCCTCGATGTTCATCAGTCCACTGTAAGACACATTGTCTATAAATTGAGAAAGTTCAGCACTGTTGCAACTCTCCCTTGGAGTGGCCGTCCTGCAAAGATGACTGCAAGAGCACAGCGCCGAATGCTCATTGAGGTAAAAAAAAATCCTAGAGTGTCAGCTAAAGATTTACAGAAATCTCTGGAACATACTAACCTCTCTGTTGACGAGTCTACAATACGTAAAATACTAAACAAGAGTGGTGATCATGGGAGGACACCATGGAAGGAGCCAATGCTGTCCAAAAAAAACATTGCTGCATGTCTGAAGTTTGCAAAAGTGCACCTGAATGTTCCACAGCGCTACTGACAAAATATTCTGTGGACAGATGAATCTAGAGTTGAGTTGTTTGGAAGGAACACACAACAATTTGTGTGGAGAAAAAAACAGCACACCAACATCAAAACCTCATCCCAACTGTAAAGTCTTGTGGAGGGAGTGTCATGGTTTGGGGCTGCTTTGCTGCCTCAGGGCCTGGACAGCTTGCTAATCACCGACTGAAAAATGAATTCTCAAGTTTATCAAGACACTTAGGCTATCTGTCAACCAAATGAAGCTCAACAGAAGTTGAGTGATGCAACAGGACAACGACCCAAAACACAGAAGTAAATCAACCACAGAATGGATTTGACCGAAGAAAATACACCTTCTGGAGTGGCCCAGTCAGAGTCCTGACCTCAACCCGATTGAAATGCTGTGGCATGACCTCATAAGAGCAGTTCACACCAGACATGGGTGAGTTAAATACTGACTGTCTTTCATCAAGCTGCCCACTCAAGAAAAAGCTTCAAACTGTAACCAGTGCCCGTTGACAACAAGGTTGATGAAATCCGAGCAAGGATAGCATTCCAGAGAGACATCAGAGACTGTACCGTTCTTTGCATCACTGAAACATGGCTCACTCGAGAGACGCTAACGGAGTCGGTGCAGCCAGCTGGTTTCTTCACGCATCGCGCCGACAGAAACAACCATCTTTCTGGTAGAGGGGCGGGGTAGAGGGGCGGGGGGGTATGCCTTAACAAGAAATTTGTGGAGTGGTTAAAAAACAAGTTCAACTGTATATACAAAAGTACGTGGACACCCCTTCAAGTTTGGGGATTAGGCTATTTCAGCCACACCGGTTGCTAACAGGTGTATAAAATCGCACACACAACAATGCAATCTCCATAGACAAATATTGGAAGTAGAATGGCCTTACTAAAGAGCTCAGTGACTTTCAACGTGGCACAGTCATGGGATGCCACCTTTCCAACCAATCAGCTCATCAATTTTCTGCCCCGCTAGAGCTGCCCCGGTTAACTTTAAGAGCTGTTAGTGTGAAGTGGAAATGTCTTGGAGCAGCTTATTGATATGCCACACCTGTCAGGTTGATGGATTTTCTTGGCAAATGAGAAATGCTCACTAACAAGGATGTAAACAAATGAGTGCAAAAAAGTTTAGAGAAATAAGCATTTCATGAGTTGAAGAATTCTGTAATATTTTTCAGCTCATGAAACATGGAAACAACACATTACATGTTGCGTTTATATTTTTGTTCAGTATAATATCCATCACATCGAAGTTAACGTCCTCCCACTATGACTCGTCGGGAAAACATGCAGTTTATTAGGCTACAGATAAAATAAATGGTGAAATTCACAGTGTGGTGAAAATGCAAGGTGAGGAGCTTGATACTCTATTCCATTAAATATCAAGGGTTTTATTCTAGTGATCATCCATGCTTATCTCGCTATTTTGTCCATAATAATCTCATCATGTAGGCTATACGTGCACTCTAGCAAACAGCATGCAGACACAGTATTGTCTGGGAGGTCTGGGACAGGTAGCACGTCCGGTGAACAGGTCAGGATTCCATAGCCGCAGGCAGAACAGTTGAAACTGGAGCAGCGGCACGGCCAGGCGGACTGGGGACATCAAGGAGTCATCATGCCAGGTAGTCCTGGGGCATGGTCCTCGGGCTCAGGTCCTCCGAGAGAGAGAAAGAAAGAGAGCATTAGAGAGAGCATACCTAAATTCAAACAGGACACCGGATAAGACAGGAGAAGTACTCCAGATATAACAAACTGACCCTAGCCCCCGACACAAACTGCTGCAGCATAAATACTGGAGTTTGAGACAGGAGGGGTCAGGAGACACTGTGGCCCCATCCGATGATACCCCCGGAGAGGGCCAAACAGGAAGGATATAACCCCACCCACTTTGCCAAAGCACAGCGCCCACACCACGAGAGGGATATATTCAACCACCAACTTACCATCCTGAGTATAGCCCACAAAGATCTCCGCCACGGCACAACCCACGGGGGGGCGCCAACCCAGACAGGAAGATCACGTCAGTGACTCAACCCACTCAAGTGACGCACCCCTCTTAGGGACGGCATGAAAGAGCACCAGTAATCCAGTGACTCAGCCCCTGTAACCGGCCAGGCAGAGACAGCAAGGGCGGTTCGTTGCTCCAGAGCCTTTCCGTTCACCTTCACACTCCTGGGCCAGACTACACTCAATCACATGACCCACTGAAGAGATGAGTCTTCAGTAAAGACTTAAAGGTTGAGACTGAGTCTGCGTCTCTCACATGGGTAGGGAAATGATGAGACAAGATAGTAGCTACTAAAAAAAACTATTGGATACCACGAAATTGGGGAGAAAAAAGAGAGTGACGCCGAGGTCCTTCACAGTTTTATTTGAGGCGACTGTACAACCATCAAGGTTAATTGTCAGATTCAACAGAAGCTCTCTTTGTTTATTGGGACCTAGAACAAGCATCTCTGTTTTGTCCGAGTTTAAAAGTAGAAAGTTTGCAGCCATCCACTTCCTTATGTCTGAAACACAGGCTTCTAGCGAGGACAATTTTGGTACTTCACCATGTTTCTTTGAAATGTACAGCTGTGTGTCATCCACATAGCAGTGAAAGTTAACATTATGTTTTCAATGACATCCCCAAGAGGTAAAATATGTAGTGAAAACAATAGTGGTCCTAAAACGGAACCTTGAGGAACACCGACATTTACAGTTGATTTGTCAGAGGACAATCCATTCACAGAGACAAACTGATATCTTTCTGACAGATAAGATCTAAACCAGGCCAGAACTTGTCCGTGTAGACCAATTTGGGTTTCCAATCTCTCCAAAAGAATGTGGTGATCGATGGTATCAAAAGCAGCACTAAGGTCTAGGAGCACGAGGACAGATGCAGAGCCTCAGTCTGATGCCATTAAAAGGTCATTTACCACCAAGTGCAGTCTCAGTGCTATGATGGGATCTAAAACGATCAAGGGATACTACAGTGTAGAGTATAGGACTCTACAGTATGCTACAGTTTACTACAGAATTCTATAGTAAGTTCTATAGTATACTGTATTAAACTGTAGTATTTATTATGTGGAACCTCTGGTATGGCAAGCTGTAAACAACTTGATATGGTCCAGAATCGACAGGTCCAGATTTTTCCATAATTTCATAAGTCTTTAAGCAATAAACACATTCCTGGGTCTGAGTTCACCTGTTTTTTCTTTCTCTTCAGTCTACAGTGGGAATGTGTGGTGAAGTCGAAGAACCAAACCACCATTTAGGAATCTAGGAATCTCCGACATTTGCAACATTGTTTCAATATTCAAATTTGAACTCCAGCTGTCCCATAATAATGAACATGTAGGGGTTGGTAGTTGGGATGAGACAGACAGGCAGGCAGGCAGTGTTTCTCAGCTAGTCAAAATCATGAATAGGCTGGCATCATTTTTATAGATATATACAAAGAAATGTAATTTGAAAAAAGGTCAAACAAAATTAAGTGCAGATAGTTTGCAGTCTTTCCAGCTGCAGTTTAAGTTATTGTGTTAGCTGTGTGTTAGCTAGCTCCTCTGAACAGTATCCTGACAAGAGAGCACATTTTCTATGCCAAGCAAAATCACGCCTCATTAGCTCATTGTTATGGATGTATCCAAATACATTTCACTAGAAAACAGCTTAAACAAATGCAAATGCAGCTTCAGTTGTTTTTCTGTCTGCACTGTTTGAAGTGACTGTAAATTAGCTGTAGTTGGCTAGCTAGCAAACAAGGGATAAGAATGTTGCCAGCCATTATGACAATGGAACATTTAGAACGAACGACTGGGTCGGGTCCATAGATACAGAACAAAAAGGCTGAGCAACTGGGCCGCGCCTCTACCCAGGTAGCAATGAGGAATCGGCCCAGAAGTGGCCCTCTTCCGGAGGCCGGAACTGATTGAATCAACCCGGAATCGGGGGTCGGACTCGGCACAGAATCAAAATGAATGATTGCACAGAATCGGCCCAAGTACGTCGGGCTGTTTCCCTCTACTGGAATTCAGTCGACTTTGCAGGCATCTTACCAAAATCCCCACAGAAGCAGCCCGATGCAAATTTAAATAAATGTATACAAAATTACCCAATTTAGTCATTTTAAATATTACTATTATAAATTGTATGCATACAAATTATACCTATCCACAAAAAAACATTTTGTGTCAGATGAAACACCAAACACCTGGTGACTGTGTCAGCATACATGCACCTGGCACGCCACAGGAGTCATTACAGTATCATGGGACAAGGACATCCAGGCCAGCCAAACACTCCCCTAACTCGGACGACGCTGGGACAATTATGCATCGCCTCATGGGTCTCCTGGTCGCGGCTGGGCAAGGATATCGAACCAGCATCTGTAGCAATGCAGTTTGCACTGCAATGCAGTGTGTTAGACCACTGCACCATTCGGGAGGCTCCAGCCACAAAGTTTTTAATGCTAAAATACTACACAGGACTCTTAAAGAATTTCATTTAAATGTTAATTGTATTTTTTTGATCAAAGAAACAATGAGAAAATATGGAAAAATAACCCAGAGCCCCAAAAGTAATAGATTTGGGCCAGATATCTCACACCGGAATCGGCCCGAACTCAATTCCCGCATCCTAGCATAAGTAATAATGCCGAAGGCGGCCCAGGCCACATGATGTCGGCCGAGTCTGAATCTCAGCCGAGTGCCCCAAATCTCAGCTGGAATCGGCCCAGATCCACTGTGCTAGCTGGGTAGCAGCCGAACTGAAAGAATGAAAGACCAGCCGGCTTGGGTAACAACCCTAGATTTGTGTTGGGACTATATCTTGTGGAAGGATGAAATAGAAGAAATTCATAAAAATTATGTTTTTAATGAAACTGTCAATCATTATTTGAGTATGTTGGTAACCTGTTGTAGAAAAGTGAAAATGCTCTGCTGGTGTTTGGAGGAAATAATGGCACAGTTTGCCAAACAACACCCGTGCCAATATATCCTCCAAACACCGGCTTCTCGGGCATTATCACTTCATCATCAACCAAAGGCCAGAGGATCTGTCACACAATCATGATCAGAATCCTATTGCTGCAGAGGCTCTCCTAAATCGAGTTGCACTCCCTCCTAATACGGTTATTAAGCACATTTAAAAACTAAATAAAAATGCTTTGCTCTTAACGATGGATGTTTAAACGCAGAGAGAGATGAGCTGCTACTGTGCATTTGATGCTGCAGGGTGGGAACACCACTTTCTTGGATTAGAGTCTAGACTAGCAGGGACTAAGAAATAGATTGCTCAGCTCATTTTGTTTCTACTTCTTTCTTGGGATTATTTCTCCAATATATACAGGAGTTATTTACTGATACTAGCTAAACACTATTTTGATACTACAGTATATCCTCAATTCCATGTATGCATCCAGTAGTGGTACTAAACCTATGTTCTGTGCATTAAACTTTAAGTCCTGACTCATGATACAGCTTTACACTATAAACTTAACACTGATACCAAAGCTGTTACACAGACTTCCTCTTTACATTTGTTTTATTTAACCTTTATTTAACTAGGCAAGTCAGTTAAAAACAAATTCTTATTTACAATGATGGCCTACCCCAGCCAAACCCAGACAACGCTGGGCCAATTGTGCACCGCCCTATGGGACTCCCAATTACGGCCGGATGTGATACAGCATGTAATCGAACCAGGGACTGTAGTGACACCTCTTGCACTGAGACGCAGTGCCTTAGACTGCTGCGCCAGTCGGAAGCAAAAAGTTGTATTAAAGCTCTGTTCCTACCACAAGTCTCTTAAAGCAGAGATACAGCTATTATTATTCCACTAGACTCTGTATAAGCTGTACTTCAAGTCGGTTTACAGCCTATAACTACTGTAAACACTTTAAACCATTCTTCATGTCCTCCCTTCATCACTGTTTAACTTAACATCCTCAGACTCCCCCTCCATGTCTCTGAGCTGCTTTACCTTTAGCCTATGCTAGAAAACATAAAGCTGGGAAAAGCAAAAACTATCAAACTGTGCCAAAACTGGCACCCACACTCTGAACAATGTCTCATGGGCAGCACATCGCCATAATGCCAAGTACACTTTGCATATGTGTTGGTAGTTCAATAGGCAGGCAAAGTATAATCACACTCGCCTGTGGGTTACACTTTTGGCAATCAGATGTTCTCATCGCTGGAAGATTAAAGGAGAGAACACAATGCCAGTTTAGAATAAGACATTTAGCCTAATCTGTTCCATCTCTGTCTCTCAAGGAGCTCTTTTGGTAAGCCTGTCTGGAGCTGGTAAGCCTGTCCTGGAGCTGCACTGAAATAAATAACACGCACAAATGTAGTTGTTTCAACTAATTATTATTAATTTAAAACTTATTTGGGATAGGGGGCAGCATTTTCCCTTTTGGATGAATAGCGTGAGTGAACTGCCTCCTACTCTGTCCCAGATGCTAATATATGCAATTATTATTAGTATGGGATAGAAAACACTCTGAAGTTTCTAAAACTGTTTGAATGATGTCTGTGAGTATAAAATAACTCATATGGCAGGCGAAAACCTGAGAAAAATCAACCAGGAACCAGGAAGTGGGAAATCTGAGGTTTGAATTTTTTCAAGTGATTGCCAATCCAGTGTAAATGGGGTCAGATTGCACTTCCTAAGGCTTCCAGTAGATGTCAACAGTCTGTAGAAAGTTGTTCCAGGCTTCTATTGTGGAAGGGGATCGAGTAAGAGCTGTATCAACAAGTGGTCAGCCTGAAAGCCATTAGTTGTGTCTCGCGCATGGCCTTGAGAGCGACGGTCATTCCCTTTCCTTTCTAATGACAACGGAGTTGTCCGGTTGGAATATTTTTGAAGCTTTATGTTAACATCCTAAAGATTGAATATATTATATGTTCCTATGAACTTTAACCTTTTTGGGATAGGGGGCAGCATTTTCACTTTTGGATGAAAAACGTGCCCAGAGTGAACTGCCTCCTACTCTGTCCCAGATGCTAATATATGCATAGTAATAGTAGTATTGGATTGGAAAAACTCTGAAGTTTCTAAAACTGTTTGAATGATGTCTGTGAGTATAACAGAACTCATATGGCAGGTGAAAACCTGAGAAAATTCCAACCAGGAAGTGGGAAATCTGAGGTTTGCAGTTTTTCAACTCAGCCCCCATTGAAGATACAGGGTGATATTAGTTATGTTTCACTTCCCAAGGCTTCCACTTGATGTCAACAGTATTTAGAACCTGTTTTGAGGATTGTACTCTAAAGGAGGTGCTCATAAGGGCTCTTTGAGTGAATGGTCTGGCAGAGTGCCACATCCTCAGTCTGGTGCTCATGTGAAAGGTAGCTACGTTCCACTTCATTTGTACAGACAAAGGAATTGTCCGGTTGGAACATTAATGAAGTTTTATGTTAAAAACATCCTAAAGATTGATTCCATACTTAGGTTGACATGTTTCTAAGGGCTGTAACAGAATCTTTTTAACTTTTCGTCCGACGTTCGGGGCGACCTGAATGCCCTTTTGGATTTGTTTACCAAACGCCCTGAAAAAAAGAAGATATTTGGACATAACTGATGGACATTATCGAACATATCAAAACATTTATGGTGGAACTGGGATTCCTGGGAGTGCATTCTGATGAAGATCTTCAAAGGTAAGTGAATATTTAAAATGCTATTTCTGAGTAATGTTGAATACCCAATATGGCAGGTATCTTTTTGGCTACTTTGTTGTCTATAGGCTGTACTCAGATTATTTCATGGTTTGCTTTCTCCGTAAAGTTTTTTTGAAATCTGACACAGCGTTTGCATTAAGGAGAAGTTTATCTAAAGTTCCATGTATAATAGTTGTATCTTAATCAATGTTTATTATGAGTATTTCTGTAAATTGATGTGGCTCTCTGCAATATCACTGCATGTCTTAGAACCACTGAACGTCACGTGTCAATGTAAACTCAGATTTTTTTTATAGAAATACAGTGCCTTGCGAAAGTATTCGGCCCCCTTGAACTTTGCGACCTTTTGCCACATTTCAGGCTTCAAACATAAAGATATAAAACTGTATTTTTTTTGTGAAGAATCAACAACAAGTGGGACACAATCATGAAGTGGAACGACATTTATTGGATATTTCAAACTTTTTTAACAAATCAAAAACTGAAAAATTGGGCGTGCAACATTATTCAGCCCCTTTACTTTCAGTGCAGCAAACTCTCTCCAGAAGTTCAGTGAGGATCTCTGAATGATCCAATGTTGACCTAAATGACTAATGATGATAAATACAATCCACCTGTGTGTAATCAAGTCTCCGTATAAATGCACCTGCACTGTGATAGTCTCAGAGGTCCGTTAAAAGCGCAGAGAGCATCATGAAGAACAAGGAACACACCAGGCAGGTCCGAGATACTGTTGTGAAGAAGTTTAAAGCCGGATTTGGATACAAAAAGATTTCCCAAGTTTTAAACATCCCAAGGAGCACTGTGCAAGCGATAATATTGAAATGGAAGGAGTATCAGACCACTGCAAATCTACCAAGACCTGGCCGTCCCTCTAAACTTTCAGCTCATACAAGGAGAAGACTGATCAGAGATGCAGCCAAGAGGCCCATGATCACTCTGGATGAACTGCAGAGATCTACAGCTGAGGTGGGAGACTCTGTCAATAGGACAACAATCAGTCGTATATTGTACAAATCTGGCCTTTATGGAAGAGTGGCAAGAAGAAAGCCATTTCTTAAAGATATCCATAAAAAGTGTTGTTTAAAGTTTGCCACAAGCCACCTGGGAGACACACCAAACATGTGGAAGAAGGTGCTCTGGTCAGATGAAACCAAAATTGAACTTTTTGGCAACAATGCAAAACGTTATGTTTGGCGTAAAAGCAACACACCTTGAACAAACCATCCCCACTGTCAAACATGGTGGTGGCAGCATCATGGTTTGGGCCTGCTTTTCTTCAGCAGGGAGAGGGAAGATGGTTCAAATTGATGGGAAGATGGATGGAGCCAAATACAGGACCATTCTGGAAGAAAACCTGATGGAGTCTGCAAAAGACCTGAGACTGGGACGGAGATTTGTCTTCCAACAAGACAATGATCCAAAACATAAAGCAAAATCTACAATGGAATGGTTCAAAAATAAACATATCCAGGTGTTAGAATGGCCAAGTCAAAGTCCAGACCTGAATCCAATCGAGAATCTGTGGAAAGAACTGAAAACTGCTGTTCACAAATACTCTCCATCCAACCTCATTGAGCTCGAGCTGTTTTGCAAGGAGGAATGGGAAAAATTTTGCACGCCCAATTTTTCAGTTTTTGATTTGTTAAAATTTTTTGAAATATCCAATAAATGTCTTTCCACTACATGATTGTGTCCCACTTGTTGTTGATTCTTCACAAAAAAATACAGTTTTATATCTTTATGTTTGAAGCCTGAAATGTGGCGAAAGGTCGCAAAGTTCAAGGGGGCCGAATACTTTCGCAAGGCACTGTATGAACTTTATCAAACAAAACATACATATATTGTGTAACATGAAGTCCTATGAGTGTCATCTGATGAAGATCATCAAAGGTTAGTGATTAATTTTATTTCCATTTCTGCTTTTTTGACTCCTCTCTTTGTCTGGAAAAAATTGCTGTGTTTTTTTGTGGTGACCTAACATAATCGTTTGTGATGCTTTCGCTGTAAATCATTTTTGAAATAAGACACTGTGGCTGGATTAACGAGAAAGTTATCTTTAAAATGGTGTAAAATACTTGTATGCTTGAGGAATTTTAATTATGAGAGGGGGGGGGGGGGTTCGGCTAGAAAAAAAACGCATCTTGTGTAAACTGTGTTTATAATTATTTTGTTGTTGTTATTTCATCTCTCCTCAGACTATTATTATTCTGTTTGTCCTACGGGTCCCTTTGCCACTGTCTGGAGTTGCCCGTCCCTGTCTGTGTGCTGTCTGATTTGTATAAGGCGCTGGTCCGTAACATTGAGGTAGTCAGCCTGGTTGATGTGTTCAACATCCACTTGCTCTGTTTGTAAGCTGCACACTGCGTGTTGTTCATGCATGGAGCGTGTGTGAGTGCCTGATGCAGTAGCCCTGCTGAGCGTGTCACTCACATACATCTCTGGCCCTGGCTTATACACCACCTTGAGGTTGTAGTTTTGTAGGGCCAGTAGCATGCTCTGCAGTCGTTTTGGGGCATTAAGGAGAGGCTTGCTGAATATAGCAATAAGGGGCTTGTGATCTGTCTCTGCGGTAATATTGTCGCGCCCGTACAGGTAGTGGTGGAAGCGTTGGCATGCAAACACAATGTTGAGGCGCTCCTTCTCTATCTGGGCATAGTTCTGCTCTGTTGGGGTGAGTGCCCTAGAGGCGAATGCCACAGGCTGGCCCTCCTGCATTAGGCAACAGCCAAGTCCATACTGGCTTGAGTCACTCTGAATCGTGACAGGTTTTGACACATTGTAGTATCGCAGTACAGGTGTCTGGGTGACCAGTTGTTTTATTTCCCTAACTGCTGTGTCATGTTTTGGGAGCCAATGCCAGATGGTGTCCTTGTCCATGAGCCTCCTCAGTGTCTCACACACTTCAGAGAGCCGCGGTAGGAATTTGGCCAGGTAGGTGACGAATCCGACGAAGCGCTGCACTCCCTTCACGTCAGATGGGTGGGGCATTTCCAAGACAACCTTCACTTTTTCAGGATCCGCCTTCAATCCAGTGGAGGACAAGATGTGCACTTTAAACTGAAGCTTTTTTATACTTAGCCTTAGCTTGACCTGTCTGCATCTGACCATCAGGGCCAGCAGCTTGGCGTCATGGTCACATTCTGCCTCCTCATCACTGTCCCCACAGCCCACTACGAGGATGTCATCTGCTATGGGTTCCACGCCACTGAGTCCCATCAACAGCTCATGCTGTTTCCGCTGATACACCTCTGGAGCCACGGAGACACCAAACGGAAGCTTCAACCACCTCTTCCTGCCCCAGGGTGTCCAAAAGGTGGTCATGTAGCTGCTGGGCTCGTCGAGCTTGCACTGCAGGAAGGCATCTCTGGCATCCACGAGCGTGAAGACTCTGGCCTTTGGGAGCTTGTAAAGAACATCCTCCAACGTGGGTATAATGTAATGTGAACGTCGCAGAGCCCGGTTGAGGTGTTTAGGATCAATGCATATCCGTAGCTTGTCTGGTTTCTTGACGATAACCATATTACTTATCCAGTCTGTAGGCTCGGTGACGGATATGATGTGGCCATCTGCTTCGTATTTGTCAAGCTGAGCCTTCGTAGCTGCTTTCATGGCCACTGGTACATTGCGGGGTGCACACTGGACAGGCTGGATTGCTGCGTCCAACTCAAAGTGGACTTCCCCTGGAACTGACTCAACCGGTGCGTTGAAGACATCATGGTACTTGCTTAGGAGTGTCTCCTTGCTCAGGGGCCCAGCCTGGACTTTGTCTATAATGTTAAGATCAGCTGGGATGGTGAAGTTAATAATCCCAAGGCGCTGGCATGTAGAACCTGACAGTAATGGCTGCTGACTAGCCTCAACTATTTCAAACTCAAGGGTGTATTTCTGGCCACGTAAAACACACTCTGTCACAAACAGGCCTAAAGAGGTCATGAACTGGCCTGAATACAGTTTCAGCTTGGTGCTACTCTGTGTGAGTTTGTCTCTGGGCGCGAGCCTCCTTTTGTCTTTAAGGCTCATAACGTTGCATGTGGCCCCTGAATCTAGCTGGCATTGCTGTGGTTTATTATTAAGTAGCAGAGTAACAAACCACCTTTGTCCTTTTGCCCTCACTGCCCCTATGCACTCGCTAGCATATACATCCTCTGTGCTGCCGTTCCCTTCATCTGTGTTTGTTTCCATGGAGTGCACTTTACCCTCCTTTCTCTTGCTTTTCATGCAGACCCTTGCGAAGTGATTAGCTGTACCACAGGATTTGCATATTTTTCCATAGGCTGGGCAATGTTCTTTTCCTCGTCCATGAGAAATGCCACAATATCGGCATGTATTGGGGTTGTCTACTGCAGAGTTGGCTGTAATATTAGCATTAGCTGTGGCAAAGGGGAATTTCTTTACTGGCTGCCTGAATGTAGCATTGACATTGTCCGTATGTTGCCTTTCTAGCTCCATGGACCTTATCCGTATATCAGTAAGCTCTGCTGCACGGCATGTCTCCACTGCCAAGGCCAGCGTCAGGTCACGTTCTCTCAACAAACGTCTGCGGGTTCCCTCATCAGTTATGCCAAGCACAATCTTATCTATGATCAGTTCATCTCTTAAAGCACCATAGTCACATGTAGCTGCCTTTTCCCTTAACCTAGTGACAAATCTGTCAATGGACTCCCCGTCCTCCTGTTTGCAACGACCGAAAACATAACGCTCGTAGATGACGTTCTTTGCTGGCGTAAAGTAATGTTCAAGAGCATCAAGAATAGCTATAGCGTTACCTTGCTGAGCTGCTGTTAGGTTCAGGTTGTGTTTGTATACGTGTCGGCATTCAGTTCTCATTATAGTCCTCAAAGTGGCAGCCACTACCTCATCTTCCTTTTCCAGAAGTCCCGTTGCTAGCGCATAGTCCTCCCCTTCACCTTTAAACGTATCCCAGTTCGTGCTCCAATCCCCGCTGAGCTTCATAACGACGGGAGGGGGAATGTTTGCTGCCATGTCTAACCGGTGCTAACAACACTGAAGCTAACTAGCAAACTCACTCTAGCTAAGGCCAATTCCGGGCGAAATTTTACACAAATAAGCATTTGTTTGTAAACCAGAGCAGGTATCTCTAATTTGCGGAAAGCATGGTTAGTTATCCGACTCTGACACCATGTTTGAATGTTAAATGACAAGACAGAGACATTGATGCGAGTAACCAGTCTTGTTCAGTACATCACAACACATCCGGGTATCTCAAGTACCCCGGTAAAACACAAGAGTTGCAGTAATGATGATTTACCAACAGATGGCAGCACTGTGCCATCTTAAACCCATAACAATATCCTTCAATCTGAATAATAACACAAAACAAATCTTAAGACTAGAGACATTTATTGACAAATATTATGAAAACAAGCAACACCCAAACATGACGGAGAGTAAGACAGGGGAACCGATTTCAAAACGGAAATGTGACACTTCTACAGACACAAACAATTTAATATTTTCACCACCGGGAATGGTAAAGGTCAAAACCGATCTGTTAAAATCAATAAATGACAAACTGGGTATACTTGAATTAGTCAGTAAGGATTTAAAAGAATTGAAGGCAAGCCTTGAGATGAGTGATGAAAAAGATGCAACATTGGAGAAGGAAACACACAAGCTAAAAGGGACAGTCAATAAGATAGAAACCGAAGTGAATGAACTTAAAAAGGAGAACACCGTTCTGAGAGAAGCCTTACTTGACATACATACTAGATCCATGAGAGAGAACCTGGTACTTACAGGTTTCCAAGAGAAAGAAGGAGAAGTTCCTGAATCTGTAGTTAGAGAGTTCCTCCTTACAGCGCTTCAGATTCCACAAAAAGCTATCGACAAAATCCAACATGAACGTGTACACCGTTTTGGACAGAGAGGGCAAAGGTATGAAGTTGCTTCCTTTAAAGATCAAATAATGGTTAAAAGCCTGGATAAAATACTTGCTGGGACCAAAATTGGCATGAATGACCAGTTCCCGAAGGAAATTGCAGAACGGCGTAAAGTTCTGTATCCAATTTTCAAGGAAAATAGATTAAAACGACTTGTCGTCGATAAACTATATATTGATAACCAGTTGTTCAGAGACACAAAGGTGGTTGTGGTTATGGTTATGGTTATTTAAAAAATTAAACAATTATTGTAAACGAGGAAAATAATGAAACACAATTCTAGCCCGGTTATGGATTGTAAAATACAATTTAAAAAATATAGCTTTTCTATATATCTTCAAATATAACTAATTGGAACACACAAGCACAAATGTTTTTGTTATGTTTGGGAAAGTGTTGCGTTGAGTGAGAAATTAAGTGGTTGCATATCCCAGAAACAATGTATTGCTTTGAGCGGGGGTGTGAGAGAGCTTTCAATGTTGTTTAAATGATGGATATACTTTTTATAATGGATTTTACGTCTTATTTATTTATTGTCCTATCATGGTGGAACTGTTTTAAAATAAATTATACGTTTGATTTATTATTGTCCTTTTATGGGGAACTAAATGTTTTAAATAAATGTATTTATTTATGATCCTATATTGATGGAAAGGTCCACAACCATATACCCTAAGACACCCACCTGAATGACCCAGAAACTAAGGAGAATCAAATCAAATCAAATCAAATGTATTTACATAGCCCTTCGTACATCAGCTGATATCTCAAAGTGCTGTACAGAAACCCAGCCTGAAACCCCAAACAGCAAGCAATGCAGGTGTAGAAGCACGGTGGCTAGGAAAAACTCCCTAGAAAGGCCAAAACCTAGGAAGAAACCTAGAGAGGAACCAGGCTATGTGGGGTGGCCAGTCCTCTTCTGGCTGTGCCGGGTGGAGATTATAACAGAACATGGCCAAGATGTTCAAATGTTCATAAATGACCAGCATGGTCGAATAATAATAAGGCAGAACAGTTGAAACTGGAGCAGCAGCACAGTCAGGTGGACTGGGGACAGCAAGGAGTCATCATGTCAGGTATTCCTGGGGCATGGTCCTAGGGCTCAGGTCCTCCGAGAGAGAGAAAGAAAGAGAGAATTAGAGAGAGCATATGTGGGATGGTCAGACAGGATGACCACATCAGTGAATCAACCCACTCAGGTGACGCACCCCCTCCAGGGACGGCATGAGAGAGCCCCAGTAAGCCAGTGACTCAGGGTTAGAGGCAGAGAATCCCAGTGGAAAGAGGGGAACCGGCCAGGCAGAGACAGCAAGGGCGGTCTGTTGCTCCAGAGCCTTTCCATTCACCTTCCCACTCCTGGGCCAGACTACACTCAATCATATGACCCACTGAAGAGATGAGTCTTCAGTAGAGACTTGAAGGTTGAGACCGAGTTTGCGTCTCTGACATGGGTAGGCAGACCGTTCCATAAAAATGGAGCTCTATAGGAGAAAGCCCAAGCCTCCAGCTGTTTGCTTAGAAATTCTAGGGACAATTAGGAGGCCTGCGTCTTGTGACCGTAGCGTACGTGTAGGTATGTACGGCAGGACCAAATCAGAGAGATAGGTAGGAGCAAGCCCATGTAATGCTTTGTAGGTTAGCAGTAAAACCTTGAAATCAGCCCTTGCTTTGACAGGAAGCCAGTGTAGAGAGGCTAGCACTGGAGTAATATGATCAATTTTTTTGGTTCTAGTCAGGATTCTAGCAGCCGTATTTAGCACTAACTGAAGTTTATTTTGTGCTTTATCCAGGTAGCCGGAAAGTAGAGCATTGCAGTAGTCTAACCTAGAAGTGACAAAAGCATGGATTAATTTTTCTGCGTCATTTTTGGACAGAAAGTTTCAGATTTTTGCAATGTTACGTAGATGGAAAAAAGCTGTCCTTGAAATGGTCTTGATATGTTCTTCAAAAGAGAGATCAGGGTCCAGAGTAACGCCGAGGTCCTTCACAGTTTTATTTGAGACCATTAAGATTAATTGTCAGATTCAACAGAAGATCTCTTTGTTTCTTGGGACCTAGAACAAGCATCTCTGTTTTGTCTGAGTTTAAAAGTAGCTTGCAGCCATCCACTTCCTTATGTCTGAAACACATGCTTCTAGCAAGGGCAATTTTGGGGCTTCACCATGTTTCAAGTCCCTAACTGTTTTATGGGCCTGCTGTAAGCTGTCTGTATGCAGCCAAATGCGGTCAGAGACCTAGAGCAGTACTGCCCCCTCAAGATTCTGAGCCTGTTTGGCAGGGTTGGTCCTGCAAAGCCAAAGCCCCCAAAAAGGAGAGCATACTATACAAGGAAATTATGAAAGCTGATAATAAGAACCTTGTAACTAGGCGGGGGGATTCAGGTGGGGTGCCCCCACCCAGGCAGTGGCAGTGCTGGCAACACTAGCTGCACTAACCCATGGGGAGGGGGTCACACTCGGACAATCAGAGAGGGAGTATATTATAGTGGCCCTGGTGCACAAAATCAAAAGTCTGGCTGCATGGAGATGCTTGGGAATATGGTCAATATGCGGGACCGTGTTGTGAGTGTTTCAGGTAAAATGTGTACATTTGACCTCCATCATCTAGGACGTGACAATGGTTAATAAAATCTCTTAATTTCTGCCCATATGTTCTTGCAGGCCTTCTCATATACAGTGGGGCAAAAAAAGTATTTAGTCAGCCACCAATTGTGCAAGTTCTCCCACTTAAACATTTTAATAATTTTCTTCATAGGTACACTTCAACTATGACAGACAAAATGAGAAAAAAAATCCAGATAATCACATTGTAGGATTTTTTATTAATTTCTTTGCAAATTATGGTGGAAAATAAGTATTTGGTCAATAACAAAAGTTTATCTCAATACTTTGTTATATACCCTTTGTTGGCAATGACAGACGTCAAAAGTTTTCTGTAAGTCTTCACAGGGTTTTCACACACTGTTGCTGGTGTTTTGGCCCATTGCTCCATGCAGATCTCCTCTAGAGCAGTGATGTTTTGGGGCTGTTGCTGGGCAACACGGACTTTCAACTCCCTCCAAAGATTATCTATGGGGTTGAGATCTGGAGACTGGCTAGGCCACTCCAGGACCTTGAAATGCTTCTTACGAAGCCACTCCTTCGTTACCCGGGCGGTGTGTTTGGAATCATTGTCATGCTGAAAGACCCAGCCACGTTTCAACTTCAATGCCCTTGCTGATGGAAGGAGGTTTTCACTCAAAATCTCACGATACATGGCCCCATTCATTCTTTCCTTTATCAGTCGTCCTGGTCCTGGTCCCTTTGCAGAAAAACAGCCCCAAAGCATGATGTTTCCACCCCCATGCTTCACAGTAGGTATGGTGTTCTTTGGATGCAATCAGCATTCTTTGTCCTCCAAACACGACGAGTTGAGTTTTTACCAAAAAGTTATATTTTGGTTTCATCTGACCATATGACATTCTCCCAATCTTCTTCTGGATCATCCACATGCTCTCTAGCAAACTTCAGACGGGCCTGGTCATGTACTGGCTTAAGCAGGGGGACACGTCTGGCACTGCAGGATTTGAGTCCCTGGCGGCGTAGTGTGCTACTGATGGTAGGCTTTGTTACTTTGGTCCCAGCTCTCTGCAGGTCATTCACTAGGTCCCCCCACGTGGTTCTGGGATTTTTGCTCACCGTTCTGGTGATCATTTTGACCCCACGGGGTGAGATCTTGCGTGGAGCCCCAGATCGTGCGTTATCAGTGGTCTTATGACTTCCATTTCCTAATAATTGCTCCCACAGTTGAGTTCTTCAAACCAAGCTGCTTACCTATTGCAGATTCAGTCTTCCCAGCCTGGTGCAGGTCTACAATTTTGTTTCTGGTGTCCTTTGACAGCTCTTTGGTCTTGGCCATAGTGGAGTTTGGAGTGTGACTGTTTGAGGTTGTGGACAGGTGTATTTTATACTGATAACAAATTCAAACAGGTGCCATTAATACAGGTAACAAGTGGAGGACAGAGGAGCCTCTTAAAGAAGAAGTTACAGGTCTGTGAGAGCCAGAAATGTTCTTGTTTGTAGGTGACCAAATACTTATTTTCCACCATAATTTGCTAATAAATTCATTAAAAATCCTACAATGTGATTTTCTGGATTTTTTTTCTCATTTTGTCTGTTGAAGTGTACCTATGATGAAAATTACAGGCCTCTCTCATCTTTTTAAGTGGAAGAACTTGCACAATTGGTGGCTGACTAAATACTTTTTTGCCCCACTTTAGCTGCAACTGTATATGCATTTGTAAATCAAGACCTTTCTTGAGTTGGGCTCTGGGATGGTGCAACTGTTGGGAATGTGAGCCTATGGTTGTGTGAGGGGAAAGGGTTGAGTGTGTATGTGCGTATCCCACAACTGTTGCAAAGGAGTAAAATATGTTAGGGACAATAGAGGATGATTCACAATTGTTTGCTAATATAATAATTGCTTGTAATAATGTAATTTTGCTAATGGCGAGACTGGTGAGAGGAAAAACTATTTTCAGAAATTGCCTACATGGCTACAAACATTAATAGCTAATTATGGAAAATAAGAAACAGGATTCTGAAAATATATATACTCTATATATTTTTTGATGGCTATATACAATACAAATCGAGGTGAGGGCGATGGAAATGCATTTGGCAGTTGATTTACTTCTGTTCTGTAAATGGCACTGGATGCTCTTTTCGAAGGATGGATCCCAGTCTTTTCAGGGCTATGGAATACAGGGTGTGGTCTGCCAGGCATTGGGATGACAACCCAATTCAGGATGAGGAGGGCATTTAGCGGGTGGAATAGTGGGAACCAATTGGTGGTTTACTTAGTAGCAATGCAAATATCATGGCACAGCTATATAGACACTCAATCATCATGTTACATTTTAATGGTATGTTTACAAAAATATATTTTGATAAATAGAATTGAAAGTTGTGTGTCATTTATGGTAAGTGGTGAAATTAGTATAGCCAGTTACAATTGAAATGGCCTAGCAGATAACAAGAAAAGACGTTCAGTATTTACCTGGCTAAAAGAGAAGGAATATAATATCTATTGTTTACAGGAAACGCATTCAACAATTTGATGAAGTTTTGTTGAACAAGGACTGGGGGGCAAAATATATTTATCCCATGGGCAAAGAAATTCAAAAGGGGTGATGGTTTTAATTAACAGTAATCTTGATCCAGATGTCCAAACAGATCATCAAGGTAGATGGATTATTTTAAATATGTTATTGGATAATAAACACACATGGCTTATTAACCTATACGGTCCAAATAATGATGATCCAAGCTTCTTTGAAAATATATATATGAATGTATCAACTCTACACGCAACACTAGACTCTATTATTATGGTGGGGGATTTTAATACGGTCTTAAATACCTCTATGGACCGGAAAGGAAATCACACTACAAACTATCACCCTCAGGCTCTTAAGGAAATCATGAATGTCATGGATATATTGGAATTAGTGGATATATGGAAACTTAATTACCCTGACCTAGTGAGATATACAGTACATGGTGGAGGCTTAATCAAGCTAGTCATCTTGACGACTTTCTTATGCCATTCTCTCTGGCACCAAAACTTTAAAAAGTGTTGATCGGGGACAGAATGCGGTCGAATCATCACATAATTGGCATATATATTACTCTCTCAGAATTTCCACATGGGCAAGGATATTGGAAATTTAATCAAAGCCTACTAGATGATAAATTGTTTAGAACTAAGGACAGAAGAATTTATAACTGACTTTTTCAGACATAACATAGGTACAGCAGATCCCCTTATTGTATGGGACACTTTTAAGTGTGCCTTTAGAGTCCATGCAATTCCGTACTCATCTATAAAACAATCCATGTTAACAAAGGAAATTGAAGGATTAACAGTACAGTTATATAACAATAAAAACTGTACCATAGAGGCACAGAATGAGTTAGAGGAGGAACTTATTCAAGAAAGATCCAGTGTAATATATTATTAAAATAAAGCGAACTGGATGGAATATGTGGAAAAATGCACCAAATTCTTTCTCAATCTTTAATATAGAAATGCTGCCAAAATGTTTTTTATTAAAACTTGTTACAAATGATGTAGTCACGCATGATTCACCGAATGATGTTTTGAAAGAGGAAGTAAAGTACTTTAAGAATATGTTTTCGTTTCAGGCTCCTCCACCTCCACTAACTGAAAGTAATTGTATGCATTTTTTTCCTAATAATAATGTAAAATGATCTTCTGTACAGAAAGACTCATGTGAAGGCCATATTACAGAGGAGGTACTTCTTAATCCAAAACTCTAGGGCGGGATGGCATACCAGTGGAAGTATGCAAAACCTTTTTGATATACTCAGAGGATTAGCATGTTTTAACCACTCCCATATAAATGGTAGTTTATTAGTCACGCAACAAGAAGGTCTGATATCATTATTACTGAAACAGGACCTAAGTGGTAAAGATCCAGTCCATTAAGTTAAAAAAATTGGAGACCTCTTACACTTGAGTGTTGTGATGCAAAAATCTTAGCAAAATGCTTCGCGCATAGAATTAAAAAAGTGTTGTCAGACATTATTCATCCTAATCAGACAGGTTTTTTACATGGACAATACATTGGAGATAATATAAGACAAGTACTTGAAACAATAGAATACTATGAAGTATCGGGGACACCAGGTCTGGCTTTCATAGCTGATTTTGAAAAGGCTTTTGATAAAGTACGACTGGAGTTTATATATAAATGCCTAGAATATTTCAATTTTGGGCAATCTCTTATAAAATGGGTTAAAATTATGTATAGTAACCCTAGGTGTAAAATAGTAAATAATGGCTACATCTCAGAAAGTTATAAACTATCTAGAGGAGTAAAACAAGGTTGTCCACTATCGGTATATCTATTTATTATTGCCATCGAAATGTTAGCTGTTAAAATTAGATCAAACAATAATATTAAGGGATTAGAAATCCATGGCTTAAAAACAAAGGTGTCATTGTACGCTGATGATTCATGCTTTCTTTGAAAACCACAATTAGAATCTCTTCACGGCCTTATAGGGGATCTAGATACTTTTGCTATCCTCTCTGGATTAAAACCAAATGATGATGAGTGTACTCATATTACGTATTGGATCTCTAAAAAAATGCTAATTTTACATTACCATGTAGTTTACCAATTAAATGGTCTGATGGAGATGTGGACATACTCGGTATACAAATCCCAAAAGAAAGGAATGATCTTACTCCAATAAAAATTTATATAAAGTTAGGGTAGCCTAGTGTTTAGAGCGTTGGACTAGTAACTTGCAGTTCAAATCCCGAGCTGACAAGGTACAAATCTGTCATTCTGCCCTTGAACAGGAAGTTAACCCACTGTTCCTAGGCCGTCATTGAAAATAAGAATTTGTACTTAACTGACTTGCCTAGTTAAATAAATATAAAAAATACAGAGGGCAGAAATGATTTAATATTAAAGCCTTAGACCTCTCACTAAAGGCATCAGTCATACAAAAGTTATACTTAAGTCCAAACTGGTTCTCTAGAAAATTGGTAGGAATGTCTCATCCTATGTTCAAGAATGTCCTTTTCCCCTTTATTGAGATTACACCTGCTCACTTTCGTTTGTTTGAAAAGGAATATAAAAAAAAGGAATATCATTATTTTTAAAACAAGCCTTAGAAAATTGGTTGCAATTTCAGTTTAATCCACCTGAAAAGACAGAACAAATAATACAACAAACATTGTAAACTCAAATACACATTTTTCAAAGAATAAAAAAATGGTATAATTTTAGTGAATGATATCATAAATAGGACTGGTGGAGTTATGTCAGTATATATGTGGAGTTATGTGTATATATATATGTGTGCACGTATATGGATATATACTGTATATTTACCCCAAAAATATATGGGGGATTGGAAATTATGCAGACAATTACAATGATGGAAGCAACAATCTTTCTACAATATTAAGCTGATCCACCCCTTAAGAAAATAAAATAAAAAAAAGACGAAGAAAAAACGTTACGACCAGGAATACGACTTTCCCGAAGTGGATCCTTTTTTAGGTCAAAAGACTATAAGAAATTGTATCTAATCCGAGAGGCCGGCCCAACACAACGTCGCCGCAGAAGAGGTAGACGGAGCATCCTCCTGGTCAGACTTCGAAGGCGTGCACACCACCCACCGCTTCCGAGTATATTACTCGCCAAAGTCCAGTCTCTAGACAACAAGATGGACGAAATTAGGGCAATGGTTGCCTTCCAGAGAGACATCAGAGATTGTAACATTCTCTGTTTCACAGAAACATGGCTCTCTCGGGATATGTTGTCGGAGTCGGTACAGCCACCGGGTTTCTTCCACAGGGGGTGTGTGCTTCATGATTAACGACTCATGGTGTAATCATAACAATATACAGGAACTCAAGTCCTTTTGTTCACCTGACCTAGAATTCCTTGTCATAGTTGTGTATATCCACCCTCAAGCATATACCACAACGGCCCTCAAGGAACTTCACTGAACTCTATGTAAACTGTAAACCATATATCCTGAGGCTGAATTTATTGTACCTGGGGATTTCTACTAAGCAAATTTGAGAACATGGCTACCTAAATTCTATCAGAATATTTATTATAGCATTCACACGGACAATAAACTGGACCAATGCTACTCTAACTTCCTTGATGCATACAAGGCCTTCCCCCACCCTCCCTTCGGCAAATCTGATCACGACTCCACTTTGCTCCTACCGTCCTATAGGCAGAAACTCAAACAGAATGTTTCAAAATTGTTTTGATCACACGGACTGGGAGATGTTCCAGGAAGTGCATTTGAGATGTTTTACCCACTATGACTATTAAAACCTCCCCAATTCAGAAAATGTGGATAGATGGTGGCATTCACGCAAAATTGAAAGCGTGAACCACAGCATTTAGCCATGGAAAGATGACTGGAAATATATAATCGAATAAAAACAGTGTAGTTATTCCCTTCGCAAGGCAATCAAACATGCAAAATGTTGGTACTGTATAGAGACAAAGTGGAGTCGCAATTCAACGGCTCAGACACAAGACATATATGGCAGGGTCTACAGGCAATTACGGACTACAAAAAGAAAACCAGCCACGTCACCGACACCGACGTCTTGCTTCCAGACAAACTAAACACCTTCTTTGCCCGCTTTGAGGATAACACAGTGCCACCAATATGGCCCACTACGAAGGACTGCGGGCCCCCCCTCTCCTTCTCCGTGGCCGACGTGAGTAAGGCTGCTGACCCAGACGACATCCCTAGCCGTGTCCTCAGAACATGTGCAGACCAGCTGGCTGGTGTGTTTACAGACATATTCAATCACTCCCTATCCCAGTCTGCTGTCCACACATGCTTCAAGATGGCCACCATTGTTCCTGTACCCAGGAAGGCAAAGAAAACTGAACTAAATGACTATCGCCCCATAGCACTCACTTCTGTAATCATGAAGTGCTTTGAGAGACTTGTCAAGGATAAATCACCTCCACCATACCTGCCACCCTAGACCTTCTTCCGTTTGCATGCCGCCCCAACAGGTCCACAGACGATGCAGTCGCCATCACACTGCACACTGCCCTATCCCATCTGGACAAGAGGAATACCTATGTAAGAATGCTGTTCATTGACTATTGCTCAGCATTCAACACCATAGTACCCTACAAACTCATCATTACGCTTGAGGCCTTGCGTCTCAACCCTGCCCTGTGCAATTGGATCCTGGACTTCCTGACGGGCCTCCCCCAGGTGGTGAAGGTAAGAAATAACATCTCCACTTCGCTGATCCTCAACACTGAGGCCCCACATGGGTGCGTGCTCAGCCCCGTGCTCAGTATTCAACTCCTTGGTTATGTCAAGCCAAAATAAGTTCAGGAATTGACTCACACTGTGTGCAATAAGTGTTTAAGGCACTGTAACTGTAATAATGTTATAAAATCTGAATGGCGTCACTATAAGAGAAAATAAGTATTTGTAAAACAAATGTATCTTGTTTTTTAGGTGGAGGATCATTGTCCATGGTGCTGTGGATTGTTACAGCAGACTAGTGTTTCTGAAGGCCTCTGACAAATACAGGAGTGCCACAGTCATGGAGTCATTCGAAGCAGCCATCACCAGTTAGGGAGTACTATCCCAGGTGAGATGTGACCGGGTTGTGAAAACAACCGTACCTGTGCCTTCATGGAGCAGGTCAGGGGTGGTGAGAGGGGAAGTGTCCTCAGGGGAAGGAGCACTCACAACCAGACGATAGAGCGGCTGTGGGGGGACGTCTGGCATGGAGTCTCCAACGTTTACCATGACCTGTTCACCTTCTTGGACACAGAGCCGATCATCGACATCAACAATGAGGTGCACCTGTGGGCACTGCACTTTGTGTTCCTGCCCACTGGTGAACAGAGTTCACCACAATCACCTCTGCAGTTGTTCGTCTCGGGTTCCGTGGCAATGCAGAGGGCCAATCTGACAACAGTAAGGGATTTGTTCTCCCCAACTTCAACCACCATCACTTCTCAAGCCACCACCACCTCAGCTCCTCCATCCACCACCACCTCAGCTCCTACAACCACCACCACTTTAGCTCCTCCAACCACTAGCGCTGCAGCTCTTTATTGGTCGGAAGGGGTGATTGTGCCAGAAATCCAGTTCACTATCAGCAACACACAGATGGAACTGTTGCAGACAATACATCAATTTGAAGGCCCCAGAGGCAGCCTGGGAGTTGACATTCTACACAGGGTTATGAGAGTTATATCTTCAGCTCCACTCGTTCCTACTCCGACCTGACTTACTACACCCCTGATACTACCCTATTGGAACGAGGGATTGGACGCTATATCTTCAATGAATCAATTCATTTTATACTTCTCCATTCAACATATACCCCGCCTCTCAATTTACCTTTGATTTTGAATGACATTATGACGCTTTGTTTATTTCCCTGTTGAGTAGTGGATTTATCTACTATTATTCATTATAGTTTTTTCTTTGCCATTGTTGTATTCCTGCTTTTGGAAACCCCTTTCACCATCCCCCTTATTTCACACTCTGTATGATTCGGTCTCTAGAAAGGTACGACAGACACCTTCCATTCTAAACAGATGGGGACCATAATTAAGTACTCCATTCCTTTACGATTTTGTTTGGTCATATTTGGAGAGAGTCAGGTACTTTTAAAACCTCTTGAGGATAGGTGGCAGCATTTTCACTTTTGGATAAATAGCGTGCCCAATTTCAACTTCCTGCTACTCATGCCAATAATATAAGATATGCATATTATTAGTATATTTGGATAGAAAACACTCTGAAGTTTCTAAAACTGTTTGAATCATGTCTGTGAGTATAACAGAACTTATGTAGCAGGCAAAACCCCAAGGACTAACAGTTCAGAATTTTCTTTTTTTGAGGTCTCTGTCTGTTCAGTGAATTCTGGTTTTCAGTTCCTACCGCTTCCACTGGATGTCACCAGTCTTTGGAATTTGGTTGAGGTTATTAATTTGTGCAATGAAGAAGTAGGCCAACTAGGAACTGGGTAAAACTGTTGAGAGTTGCGCAAGACGTGAAAAGTAACGTTGGTTTGTTGCCTTCCTGTATTGAACACAGATAGACCCGTATTCAATTTGATCGATTATTAACGTTTACAAATACCTAAAGTTGTATTACAAAAGTAGTTTGAAATATTTTGGCAAAGTTTATAGGCAACTGAAATATTTTGTAGTGATGTTGCGTTTTTTGGAAGCTGTATTTTTCTGGATCTAACGTGCTTTATAAATTGACATTTGGATATATATGGACGGAATTAATCAAAACAAAAGGACCAATTGTGATGTTTATGGGACATATTGGAATGCCAACAAAAGAAGCTTGTCAAAGGTAATGCATGTTTTATATTTTATTTCTGCGTTTTGTGTAGCGCCTGCAGGGTTGAAATATGCTACTCTCTTTGTTTACTGGTTGTGCTATCATCAGATAATAGCTTCTTATGCTTTCACCAAAAAGCCTTTTTTTAAATATGACATGTTGGCTGGATTCACAACGAGTGTAGCTTTAATTTAGTATCTTACATGTGTGATTTAATGAAAGTTAGATTTTTATATAATTTTTTTTTAAATTGCCGCGCTGCATTTTCCGTGTTTTTTGCCCAAGTGGGACGTGACTGTCCGGCCTATCCGTAAGAAGTTCATATACGGCCTATGGTTGAGGTTTATTGCATTTTGCTCTATGGCGCTTTAGCAAAACAGCCCCATCTGCTGATTTTATTTGTCTTCCACTTCAGTACAACATGACCCAGGAGAGGCCTACTGCAAAAGCACTGGATTGGAGCCTTCAGAGTGTGCATGCTGTGGGAGGACAGCAGAACATTCTGAATGGACAATATTAAAACAAAACATTAGCTTTTGTAATGCCCAATTGGGACTTTTATAAATTGTTAAAATAAATAATTTTGTGGAATGCCTTACAATTAAAAAAATATACAAATGATGAAGATAGGGATTCTACTGGACCGGTGGTGCAGCCCCAGTTACATTTTAATTGCATATAATTGTGATTAACAGCAGCCTATAATAGTTAGCAACAGTTGTGACAGTTTGAATAATGTGGTTGAAGACTAGTGCAGGGCTCTCCAACCCTGTTCCTGTAGAGGTTGTAGGTTTTCATTCCAACCCTAAATCTAGCACACCTGATTTTAATAAATTATTCAGGTTAGTTTACAACTGAGGTTGGATTGAAAACCTTACAGGAGGGTAGCTCTCCAGGAACAGGGTTAGAGAGCCTTAGTTCTTAGATCAATGCATTTGGAATTGGATAAGTCATTACAAAGGTGCAGTTCCCAGAAGTGGAGCTGTCACTTAATGCAATGGATTGGAAGTTTCATCATTGCATGTAGTTCTAATTAAATGATAATGGTTTATGTTAATTTGTTCTTAAATGTAGGACATCAAATTATCAGATTTGGAATATGTTGCAATATGGCAACAGTACTTCAGTCAATATCAGCAAAGGATTTTGGTTATTAGTGAAGTGCCAGTAAAGTGTTTCTGAAAAATTAAACCATAAAACACCAAGACAAACAACAATATGGACTGTATAATTAATGATCATTACATGAACATTAACAGCCAATACGGACATACAGTGCATACAGAAAGTATTCAGACCCCTTGACTTTATCCATATTTTGTTATGTTACAACCTTATTCTAAAATGTATAAAATAAATAAAAATGTAGCGTCATACCCAAAAGGACTTCAGGCTGTAATCGCTGGCAAAAGAGGTTCAACAAAGTACTAAGTAAAAGGTCTGAATACTTATGTAACCTATGTTTTTTATGTTTATGTTTACATTTGCAAAAATGTCCACAAACCAGTTTTTGCTTTGTCAATATAGGGTATTGTGTGTAGATTGATGAGGGAATTTAAAAAATATATATATTTTAGAATAACGTAATAAAATGTGGAAAAATAAGAGGGGTCTGAATACTTTCTAAATGCATTGTACTAACAATACATAGACGGTAAATAGATAAATGCTTAAATGTTTTTTGAAAAACAATGAATTAAGCTGCAAAATATATCTGCTCACTTGTCTCCATTCGACTGACAAGTGGGCAGAAAAGAGGTACATTAAGACATTCAAGAACAGGGGCGGAAATTTACAACTCTTCACTACATACAGTGGGGAGAACAAGTTTGATACAATGCCGATTTTGCAGGTTTTCCTACTTACAAAGCATGTAGAGGTCCGTAATTTGTATCATAGCTACACTTCAACTGTGAGAGATGGAATCTAAAACAAAAATCCAGAATCACATTGTATGATTTTTAAGTAATTAATTAGCATTTTATTGCATGACATAATTATTTGATCACCTACCAACCAGTAAGAATTCCGGCTCTCACAGTCCTGTTAGTTTTTCTTTAAGAAGCCCTCCTGTTCTCCACTCATTACCTGTATTAACTGCACCTGTTTGAACTCCTTACCTGTATAAAAGACACCTATCCACACACTCAATCAAACAGACTCCAACCTCTCCACAGTGGCCAAGACCAGAGAGCTGTGTAAGGACATCAGGGATAAATTGTAGACCTGCACAAGGCTGGAATGGGCTACAGGACAATAGGCAAGCAGCTTGGTGAGAAGGCAACAACTGTAGGCGCAATTATTAGAAAATGGAAGAAGTTCAAAATGACGGTCAATCACCCTCGGTCTGGGGCTCCATGCAAGATCTCACCTCGTGGGGCATCAATGATCATGAGGAAGGTGAGGGATCAGCCCAGAACTACATGACAGGACCTGGTCAATGTCCTGAAGAGAGCTGGGACCACAGTCTCAAAGAAAACCATTAGTAACACACTACGCCGTCATGGATTAAAATCCTGCAGCGCACGCAAGGTCTCCCTGCTCAAGCCAGCGCATGCCCGTCTGAAGTTTGCCAATGACCACCTGGATGATCCAGAGGAGGAATGGGAGAAGGTCATGTGGTCTGATTAGACCAAAAAGCTCTATTTTTGTCTCAACTCCACTCGCTGTGTTTGGAGGAAGAAGAAGGATGACTTCAACCCCAAGAACACCATCCCAACCGTGAAGCATGGAGGTGAAAACATCATTCTTTGGGGATGCTTTTCTGCAAAGGGGACAGGACGACTGCACCGTATTGAGGGGAGGATGGATGGGGCCATGTATCGCGAGATCTTGGCCAACAACCTCCTTCCCTCAGTAAGAGCATTGAAGATGGGTCGTGGCTGGGTCTTCCAGCATGACAACGACCCGAAACACACAGCCAGGGCTACTAAGGAGTGGCTCCGTAAGAAGCATCTCAAGGTCCTGGAGTGGCCTAGCCAGTCTCCAGACCTGAACCCAATAGAAAATCTTTGGAGGGAGCTGAAAGTCCGTATTGCCCAGCGACAGCCCCGACACCTGAAGGATCTGGAGATGGTCTGTATGGAGGAGTGGGCCGAAATCCTTGCTGCAGTGTGTGCAAACCTGGTCAAGAACTACAGGAAACGTATGATCTCTGTAATTGCAAACAAAGGTTTCTGTACCAAATATTAAGTTCTGCTTTTCTGATGTATCAAATACTTATGTCATGCAATAAAATGCTAATTAATTACTTAAAAATCATACAATGTGATTTTCTGGACTTTTACCTAACGATAAAAAATTACAGACCTGCAAAATCGGCAGTGTATCAAATACTTGTTTTCCCCACTGTAGCTAGTACATATATGAAACAGTGAGAGAATGAAGGCAGAACAAGTCCCACAGACTTGTGAATACTAGTAATTCACCCTCTAATGTTCTAACTATTGTGTCATTCTCCACTAAGGTGTGTTCATGCAACACCGAATTGTGGGGAATTCACAATACCAGAGACCATGAAATCCCTAAAGGCATTGTAGGTGCCAAGAAGAGGGAGCCTTAGTGTCACAGCACATGTGTTTGCCTCTGTGTACTTTTTCTTCTGCTGCCCAGCAAGACTCCAGTGTGCTGTGTAGAGGAATTTGATGGTCGGGGTGTCACCACTGTTGCCCCAGTAGCAAATACCAACACCATTGCCACTGTTAGAGGTGGACATTCTCCACCTGAGGAGTACACAGTACAACATTTAAAATACACATTTAAATCATAAATGGAATAATATGCAGTTAGTGATAAACTTGAACAATTTAACTACAATCGGCCAGCCAGTTGAACCAGTGGCAGATGGCATCGTTCTCCAACCACCGCCGATTGCCGCCAGATATGGAATAGGTTACTTTAAACAGGTCCCTCGGGTCCCTGGCAGTGGGAAGCTTTACGGAGTCCACAAAAAGTGCTCGGAAGGGGGGCACACCAATTAAAAATACTTATTAGAGGAGGTGACGACATGTACTTCACAGATTTATAACAGAGTTGACTTATTGCTACAAGGCCATCTGCATGCTCCCTTGGACAAATTGTTTAGCCACCATTTCAACCACACCATTTCTGTCCTCCATTGTCTTGATAACAATCATTTTCAGCCCCAGTAGGCTCAGCCAGTCTACCGATTCCTCCAATTTGTTCTTTACCTCTGACAAGGTCCTCTGCTTTTTTTATATAGAATTTCAAAAAATGCATAACAGGCAATCGAGAATTTTAAACACAGCAAAAGAAACCATACATGTAAAAAAGCATTATCTATTATTTCCTTTTGCTGTTAGGGAGGACATAAAACCAAATTTGCTTTCAGCATAGTGTGGCTCACCTCCTCCAGACTGTGGAGGAGCAGGCTTCCCACACACTGCTGCGAAGAGTCACTCAGAGAAGAAGTGTGGCCCAACCCAACCATGGACCACACACACACTGACCATTTTCCCAATGGTTCCATATAGGCCCTCGTGATGCTAATTGTTTTGGCTTACATTCTGTATTTTACATGAAAATCAGACCTTAATACAGGTAAAGAGAAAAGAGAAGGCTACCATGGACATCAAGGGATAGCTGTTTCACTCCTTCCAGACACTCGAAGATGAGTCCCTGATGTTCCTCACGAGGAACCTGTAATACTCCCTGGAGGGACCCCATTCGTTAACTGCCCCCTCCACCTTGGAATTCACGTCCACAATGGACGCTACTGTTTAGGACGCTGCCCCTGTGGACATTTATCATGTTGGCGATGGGGCTGTTGTCCTGATCCTAAGGGAGACAACTCTGACATTGAGATTTTAAATACTATATTTTGCTCTTAAAAAAACTCAATGTAATCCGTTAGTTACTAGTCCTACCTGTCCAAACTAGTTACCTGTCCAAAATTGTAATCAGTAATGTTACTTTTTGATTACCCTAACTAAGTAACGTAATCTGATTACATTCCTTTACTTTTAGATTACTTTCCCCTTAAGAGGCATTAGAAGGAGACAAAAATGTATGTTACCAATTGAACAACATCTACTGTATTGCAGGATAAATCAATGTTAAAGTTTACATAGCTGGCCTTATGTGTTTGAGTTTATTTTATTTTTACAGGGACAGTGCACATTAATCAACGTGGATGTTAAATTTGACTTTATGGGTTGGTTATGTAGGCTTCTTCTAACCCCTCGCTTTTACTACATATAATAATACGATTACATTATATGTATATATTAATATATATCATTTATAAGTCCAAAAATGGATGTATCAGCTACAGATTGCCTCATTAAGTCTATCAAATGTGTGCGAGTTTGATGTGTCCATTAGGCCTATGGATTTTTTGATTTAAAAAAGAATCAGCATGAATTAGATTGAGCATTGAAAGCCCCACTTTTATTCCATAGGCTGGGATCCACACTATGCAGCTGTTGCAAGAGCACATTTTTCACTGGCTATCCACTGGTTTCAAAAACAATTATTGATAGGGAGCTTAAACTTATTGAATTCAACCATTTTTGGGTTCAAATACACATTTAGATTTGTGAACAGCCATCCACAATAACCATAATCCGTTATGCGTAATTGCGTAAGGCGCAAATAGCTAACTGAGAGAGTAGCAGTGTGATTCACATCAATGCGCTATGTAGATATCAATAATAAGTGATATCCATAAGGCCATAGACTCCACCACTGCTGTAATCCTTACCTCCAAGCGTTTATTCAAGTTGGATAATCTTTGGATACCGACAGTAGTCGCACCATTGGAAGACATAGTTTAGACAGTAGCCTACAAAAGCCTATAAGTCTATTTTCCCGCGATCCATCAAACACATTTGGTGTGTCATCATAGTGGTCTCTGACTCGCTCAGTTGGAAAAAACTTAAACTTGCGCCTTTTTTCAATGCTGATTTGAATGTCATTGAGAAAACCTAGAAGAGTCAAAGATATTTTTTTGCAAACATCCTTTCTGAATTTAAAAGTAATCCAAGTAATCATCTAGTTTTTCAAAAGTATCTGTAATCTGATTACAATATTTTTGCTGGTAACGTAACTGATTACAGTTACTGTTTTGGGGTATCCCTTATATGTAACGGATTACATGTAATCCATTACTCCCCAACTCTGGTTATAACTATCAAGTAGCTCAACTGTAGTCAGATACAAACATCAAATATATTATTATTAGGCAGTGTCATTGTAACCGATGTGAAATGACTAGCTAGTTAGCGGTGGTGCGCACTAATAGCGTTTCAATCGGTGACATCACTCGCTCTGAGACCTTGAAGTAGTTGTTCCCCTGCTGTGGCTTTTGTGGTGCTATGGGTAACAATGCTTTGAGGGTGGCTGTTGTCGATGTGTGCAGAGGGTCCCTGGTTCGGGGTAAGGAGAGGGACGGAAGCAATACTGTGACATTGATGCTGTTGACCCGGATCACTGGTTGCCGGCGGAAAACGAGTGGGTCAACATGGGGGTGAGTGTAACCGATGTGAAATGGCTAGCTAGTTAGCGGTGATGTGCACTAATCGCGTTTCAATTGGTGACGTCACTTGCTCTGAGACCTTGAAGTAGTTGTTTCCCTACAGGCAGTGAGTGCGGTAAGCTAACCAATGCCCCCGGCATTACCTCCCCCTTCCTAACACATAAGCTATCAAATGCTTTCAGCTGATTTGATTGCAGCTGGACACATGCTGTCCAGCTGTCGGGGAATGAGCCTCCTCCTTCTGTCTATCTTAAAGGCCTCTACATTTGGATACATCTGGGGGAATGTTTCCCCCAAAACCTTCAAGAAGCTGATCTCTTCCTGACCATGGGGGACTTTTATCTGCCTCACAGGATACTCTAAAGTTTCTGAGATATGGAGACATGAACCTGAACCCAATAGAAAATCTTTGGAGGGAGCTGAAAGTCCGTATTGCCCAGCGACAGCCCCGACACCTGAAGGATCTGGAGATGGTCTGTATGGAGGAGTGGGCCGAAATCCTTGCTGCAGTGTGTGCAAACCTGGTCAAGAACTACAGGAAACGTATGATCTCTGTAATTGCAAACAAAGGTTTCTGTACCAAATATTAAGTTCTGCTTTTCTGATGTATCAAATACTTATGTCATGCAATAAAATGCTAATTAATTACTTAAAAATCATACAATGTGATTTTCTGGACTTTTACCTAACGATAAAAAATTACAGACCTGCAAAATCGGCAGTGTATCAAATACTTGTTTTCCCCACTGTAGCTAGTACATATATGAAACAGTGAGAGAATGAAGGCAGAACAAGTCCCACAGACTTGTGAATACTAGTAATTCACCCTCTAATGTTCTAACTATTGTGTCATTCTCCACTAAGGTGTGTTCATGCAACACCGAATTGTGGGGAATTCACAATACCAGAGACCATGAAATCCCTAAAGGCATTGTAGGTGCCAAGAAGAGGGAGCCTTAGTGTCACAGCACATGTGTTTGCCTCTGTGTACTTTTTCTTCTGCTGCCCAGCAAGACTCCAGTGTGCTGTGTAGAGGAATTTGATGGTCGGGGTGTCACCACTGTTGCCCCAGTAGCAAATACCAACACCATTGCCACTGTTAGAGGTGGACATTCTCCACCTGAGGAGTACACAGTACAACATTTAAAATACACATTTAAATCATAAATGGAATAATATGCAGTTAGTGATAAACTTGAACAATTTAACTACAATCGGCCAGCCAGTTGAACCAGTGGCAGATGGCATCGTTCTCCAACCACCGCCGATTGCCGCCAGATATGGAATAGGTTACTTTAAACAGGTCCCTCGGGTCCCTGGCAGTGGGAAGCTTTACGGAGTCCACAAAAAGTGCTCGGAAGGGGGGCACACCAATTAAAAATACTTATTAGAGGAGGTGACGACATGTACTTCACAGATTTATAACAGAGTTGACTTATTGCTACAAGGCCATCTGCATGCTCCCTTGGACAAATTGTTTAGCCACCATTTCAACCACACCATTTCTGTCCTCCATTGTCTTGATAACAATCATTTTCAGCCCCAGTAGGCTCAGCCAGTCTACCGATTCCTCCAATTTGTTCTTTACCTCTGACAAGGTCCTCTGCTTTTTTTATATAGAATTTCAAAAAATGCATAACAGGCAATCGAGAATTTTAAACACAGCAAAAGAAACCATACATGTAAAAAAGCATTATCTATTATTTCCTTTTGCTGTTAGGGAGGACATAAAACCAAATTTGCTTTCAGCATAGTGTGGCTCACCTCCTCCAGACTGTGGAGGAGCAGGCTTCCCACACACTGCTGCGAAGAGTCACTCAGAGAAGAAGTGTGGCCCAACCCAACCATGGACCACACACACACTGACCATTTTCCCAATGGTTCCATATAGGCCCTCGTGATGCTAATTGTTTTGGCTTACATTCTGTATTTTACATGAAAATGAGACCTTAATACAGGTAAAGAGAAAAGAGAAGGCTACCATGGACATCAAGGGATAGCTGTTTCACTCCTTCCAGACACTCGAAGATGAGTCCCTGATGTTCCTCACGAGGAACCTGTAATACTCCCTGGAGGGACCCCATTCGTTAACTGCCCCCTCCACCTTGGAATTCACGTCCACAATGGACGCTACTGTTTAGGACGCTGCCCCTGTGGACATTTATCATGTTGGCGATGGGGCTGTTGTCCTGATCCTAAGGGAGACAACTCTGACATTGAGATTTTAAATACTATATTTTGCTCTTAAAAAAACTCAATGTAATCCGTTAGTTACTAGTCCTACCTGTCCAAACTAGTTACCTGTCCAAAATTGTAATCAGTAATGTTACTTTTTGATTACCCTAACTAAGTAACGTAATCTGATTACATTCCTTTACTTTTAGATTACTTTCCCCTTAAGAGGCATTAGAAGGAGACAAAAATGTATGTTACCAATTGAACAACATCTACTGTATTGCAGGATAAATCAATGTTAAAGTTTACATAGCTGGCCTTATGTGTTTGAGTTTATTTTATTTTTACAGGGACAGTGCACATTAATCAACGTGGATGTTAAATTTGACTTTATGGGTTGGTTATGTAGGCTTCTTCTAACCCCTCGCTTTTACTACATATAATAATACGATTACATTATATGTATATATTAATATATATCATTTATAAGTCCAAAAATGGATGTATCAGCTACAGATTGCCTCATTAAGTCTATCAAATGTGTGCGAGTTTGATGTGTCCATTAGGCCTATGGATTTTTTGATTTAAAAAAGAATCAGCATGAATTAGATTGAGCATTGAAAGCCCCACTTTTATTCCATAGGCTGGGATCCACACTATGCAGCTGTTGCAAGAGCACATTTTTCACTGGCTATCCACTGGTTTCAAAAACAATTATTGATAGGGAGCTTAAACTTATTGAATTCAACCATTTTTGGGTTCAAATACACATTTAGATTTGTGAACAGCCATCCACAATAACCATAATCCGTTATGCGTAATTGCGTAAGGCGCAAATAGCTAACTGAGAGAGTAGCAGTGTGATTCACATCAATGCGCTATGTAGATATCAATAATAAGTGATATCCATAAGGCCATAGACTCCACCACTGCTGTAATCCTTACCTCCAAGCGTTTATTCAAGTTGGATAATCTTTGGATACCGACAGTAGTCGCACCATTGGAAGACATAGTTTAGACAGTAGCCTACAAAAGCCTATAAGTCTATTTTCCCGCGATCCATCAAACACATTTGGTGTGTCATCATAGTGGTCTCTGACTCGCTCAGTTGGAAAAAACTTAAACTTGCGCCTTTTTTCAATGCTGATTTGAATGTCATTGAGAAAACCTAGAAGAGTCAAAGATATTTTTTTGCAAACATCCTTTCTGAATTTAAAAGTAATCCAAGTAATCATCTAGTTTTTCAAAAGTATCTGTAATCTGATTACAATATTTTTGCTGGTAACGTAACTGATTACAGTTACTGTTTTGGGGTATCCCTTATATGTAACGGATTACATGTAATCCATTACTCCCCAACTCTGGTTATAACTATCAAGTAGCTCAACTGTAGTCAGATACAAACATCAAATATATTATTATTAGGCAGTGTCATTGTAACCGATGTGAAATGACTAGCTAGTTAGCGGTGGTGCGCACTAATAGCGTTTCAATCGGTGACATCACTCGCTCTGAGACCTTGAAGTAGTTGTTCCCCTGCTGTGGCTTTTGTGGTGCTATGGGTAACAATGCTTTGAGGGTGGCTGTTGTCGATGTGTGCAGAGGGTCCCTGGTTCGGGGTAAGGAGAGGGACGGAAGCAATACTGTGACATTGATGCTGTTGACCCGGATCACTGGTTGCCGGCGGAAAACGAGTGGGTCAACATGGGGGTGAGTGTAACCGATGTGAAATGGCTAGCTAGTTAGCGGTGATGTGCACTAATCGCGTTTCAATTGGTGACGTCACTTGCTCTGAGACCTTGAAGTAGTTGTTTCCCTACAGGCAGTGAGTGCGGTAAGCTAACCAATGCCCCCGGCATTACCTCCCCCTTCCTAACACATAAGCTATCAAATGCTTTCAGCTGATTTGATTGCAGCTGGACACATGCTGTCCAGCTGTCGGGGAATGAGCCTCCTCCTTCTGTCTATCTTAAAGGCCTCTACATTTGGATACATCTGGGGGAATGTTTCCCCCAAAACCTTCAAGAAGCTGATCTCTTCCTGACCATGGGGGACTTTTATCTGCCTCACAGGATACTCTAAAGTTTCTGAGATATGGAGACATGATTTAAATCTAATTAAAAGCATCCTAACGTACACAGGGAAACGGTCCATGATCTTCAAATCAGTAAAATAACCTTAAATATGTGTATGTTTAATCACAAGATAGATTCACATCTAGCTTACTAACAAAGCAAGCACTGTGCTCTGCTCCCAAATGGCGCAGAGGTCTAAGGCAAGAGAGCAAGAGGCATCACTACAGTTCCTGGTTTGAATCCAGGCTGTATCACATCCGGCCGTGATTGGGAGTCCCATAGGACAGTGCACAATTGGCCCAACATCGTTCGGGTTTGGCCGGGGTAGGCCGTCATTGTAATTAAGAATTTGTTCTTAACTGACTTGCCTAGTTAAAATAAAGGTTAAATTTAAAAAATAATAATAATAATTAAAACTGCGCTGTGTGCATCCTCATCCTCAAAAATAAAATAAAAAAGTGTCTATTGTTCTATTCCATTTTACAGCCAGGTGTAGGTGAATATGATTATGTAAAAAAGCTACCTCAAAATGGGCATGTCATTGGATACTGTATGTAGTTGTTAAAAAGTTGAAGCTGGAGGAATTGAACATCTGTGAAACAAATTGAGAGATTTGTATCATCACTCTCTGTATAAAGTCATCATTGACTGTTCAAAATGCCAATGCCTACTTAACGGTCAAATTTAGTTTGTATATGGGACTATCCAAACAATCTGTTGATAAACTACTGCTTGCTAAAGTTAGGGTTAGGTTTAGAATAAGGATTAAGGTCAGGGTTAAGGTTAAGGATAGGGTAACAGTTAAGTTTAGGATAACGGTTAAGGTTACGGTTATGGCTATGGTTAGGGTTAGTAGATAGTTGAAATGTGGACAGTTATGGACATCTACAATCCATCTACTTGGGATTATCTAAATACATTTTAACCTACTTAATTAACTATTGACATCTATTAGCCTATTGGTTTGCGATGAATTTTAAAGTCCCACAGACATTTAAATGACATCAGCCTTTAAACAGTAATAAAAGTGAGGAGTTGTCAGTGACATTGCCATAAACAGGATTCAAAGCATGAGAAAAGGTCGGCCATAACTTCATTGGCTCTGCCTCCACAGCTAATAACAGAAAGGTCAGATTTGTTTAGATTTTTAATCTGCCAAATGTCATAAAGCAAAGATTATCTAGCTTTGTTTTCTAAGTATCAGATGTGCAATTATTTGGACTAAAACAATGTCTAAACGATTAATAGAAACAATTACCAATTGCATTTAAGGGGATAACATCTGTTTACAGACTTATGTGCTCCCCAGACAGAGTATTTTAATTTGACGTCGGTGACCAGCTTAGGTTGACAACAGATGTGTGCGGGAACCTGAGTATTGTGCACCATCTGTGTATGTCACACATCCTCGTACCCACACAGAGGTCCCAAGAATGTCTCTTCTGTGTTTAACAACCCCTCACAGCTGCCCTTGCATCTGTACACACTGCTATGCCTAAAATGGAAAAGCTAATGCTTGCTCACAGACAGTGGACAATGACAGCCTAGCTTAGCATGCAGAGTCATGCTGCCTAGTAGGAGATTACTTATGGGAGCAGTCTTTGTCATTTGAGATTGCCTTTCACAGGATACATACATACAGTGACAGGGTAAACACCTGTGGACAGTGTTGAGGACGAGGAGGATGTCATAATTTCTCGTGTAGCAGCCTTTTGCCTCCATGGGGGATTTGGAAATGTTGATGCCATGGTGCTTAGGGGAACTGTTCAACAAAACCGTTTTTTCTCTCCTCAAATGCTGCTGATGCATCAGAGGGACCGATTTAAAAGGCAGATGGTAATCTCTAGCCTGCTAGCCTGGTTCACCAATTACTTTGCAGACAGAGTTCAGTGTGTCAAATCGGAGGGCATGCTGTCCGGTCCTCTGGCAGTCTCTATGGGGGTGCCACAGGGTTCAATTCTCGGGCCGACTCTTTTCTCTGTATACATCAATGATGTTGCTCTTGCTGCGGGCGATTCCCTGATCCACCTCTACGCAGACGACACCATTCTATATACTTTCGGCCCGTCATTGGACACTGTGCTATCTAACCTCCAAACAAGCTTCAATGCCATACAACACTCCTTCCGTGGCCTCCGACTGCTCTTAAACGCTAGTAAAACCAAATGCATGCTTTTCAACCGATCGCTGCCTGCACCCGCATGCCCGCCTAGCATCACCACCCTGGATGGTTCCGACCTAGAATATGTGGACATCTATAAGTACCTAGGTGTCTGGCTAGACTGCAAACTCTCCTTCCAGACTCATATCAAACATCTCCAATCGAAAATCAAATCAAGAGTCGGCTTTCTATTCCGCAACAAAGCCTCCTTCACTCACGCCGCCAAGCTTACCCTAGTAAAACTGACTATCCTACCGATCCTCGACTTCGGCGATGTCATCTACAAAATGGCTTCCAACACTCTACTCAGCAAACTGGATGCAGTCTATCACAGTGCCATCCGTTTTGTCACTAAAGCACCTTATACCACCCACCACTGCGACTTGTATGCGCTAGTCGGCTGGCCCTCGCTACATATTCGTCGCCAGACCCACTGGCTCCAGGTCATCTACAAGTCCATGCTAGGTAAAGCTCCGCCTTATCTCAGCTCACTGGTCACGATGGCAACACCCACCCGTAGCACGCGCTCCAGCAGGTGTATCTCACTGATCATCCCTAAAGCCAACACCTAATTTGGCCTCCTTTCGTTCCAGTACTCTGCTGCCTGTGACTGGAACGAATTGCAAAAATCGCTGAAGTTGGAGACTTTTATCTCCCTCACCAACTTCAAACATCAGCTATCTGAGCAGCTAACCGATCGCTGCAGCTGTACATAGTCTATTGGTAAATAGCCCACCCATTTTCACCTACCTCATCCCCATACTGTTTTTATTTATTTATTTTTCTGCTCTTTTGCACACCAATATCTCTACCTGTACATGACCATCTGATCATTTATCACTCCAGTGTTAATCTGCAAAATTGTAATTATTCGCCTACCTCATGCCTTTTGCACACATTGTATATAGACTCCCCCTTTGTTTTCTACTGTGTTATTGACTTGTTAATTGTTTACTCCATGTGTAACTCTGTGTTGTCTGCTCATACTGCTATGCTTTATCTTGGCCAGGTCGCAGTTGCAAATGAGAACTTGTTCTCAACTAGCCTACCTGGTTAAATAAAGGTGAAATAAAAAAATAAATAAAAACTCTCTCATTCCTGCTCTCTCATTTGTGCGCTCTTTCCTTCATTCTCTCACTCCTTCGCTCTCTCTCTTTTGCTCTCTCCCCTCACATTTTTTCCTCTCACTTTTTTTCCATCTCTCTCATCTCTCTCACTCTCCGTTTGCTCCCTCAGACTCTTTACCTTCTTTCTTTCACTCCCTCCCTCCACTCCACTCTAACCCAACCCAAACTGCTTTTCCCTACTGTTTGAGATACTAGCATGCCAGTGATTTGTCTCTGTCCAGCCACCTGCCTCGATTTCTGGATTTGCTGGATTCAAAGAGCAGCTAAACCTACACTGCCTGTCGACTGCAGCATATGTCAACATTTAATAGCATCTCCAACTGAGACACCAGTGTGCTGGAGCAGGAAAAGGCATGCTGCTGGGGGACAGAGGGTGATAAAATGTCAAAAGCATTTTAATAGCCTTGAAATGGCCACATCATTCCATGGAAAAGGCACACGAATGAATAACAGGTGGCATAAAGAAACTAGATTGGCCTTTAGGTTTGGAGAAAAGTATGATCATTTCAACTATTACTATCTATCATATATGGGACATTCTTTGTTGCTGAGTTTTTTCATGCTGTGTTATGTTGGCTGAGAATGAGCAGAGAATTCGGTCACGATGTGTCCCATATGTCCTCCATTCTCAAGTAATTTGGAAAGATTTGTACCAGGTCACCTTACTTGGACCAAAATCATGTCAATTCTCCACTTATTTTTACATCTCTTTTTGAAATTGTATAATCAAAATAGCGGTCAGCCAGGAGTGTCACAGAGTGTCACACAATATGTTCCAGAGGAACTCTTCACACTCAAGTTAGACAACTAAATAATACATGCTCATCATCCCCACACTAATTATGTATTTTTCTGTCCCCCCTAAAAGCACAGCGCAAACATATGGAAAAAGTAGTAAACCGTAGTTAAGTGTAAGTAGGTTACATTGAGATTTACATGATGGAGGTTCCTCTTCACAAACTGACTGCAGTACACCACATACTAGTCATTCAAGAAGACCTCTTGATTGCAGCTGTACACTTGACCTCCTGGAACAAGCATCTCCAATCCAGTTGCATAACAGGCCTGCTGTACTGCAAAGGTGAATAGGCCTATTGGAGTGGTTAAAGGCTGCCATTTGCTTTCACACATGCCAGTTACAGCAGCACGATCCAAGTCCTCCCCTCTAATACACCGTCATTAAGAGGCATGACATGACTGGAAAAGAGAAAAACATAACAAACACTCTGCAGCACACTACCTGTATTATACTTTAAATGTATATTTTTCTGTAGCAGCCAGCTAACTTCCATTACAAGTGTTTATTGTGATAATTCCAAACAACATTAACATAACACAAAATAAGTGCAAAAGCAGTGTTTCTCACATCAATGTAAAATTACAAAATTTGGTTTTTATCTATACAGGTAATAATCCATAGTCACTGTGCAGGCTATATCATTAGGTAAACTAACCCTGACATTCAAGCACACATATACTCAGCAGAAAAAGAAACATCCTCTCACTGTCAAATGTGTTTTATTTTCAGCAAACTTAACATGTAAATATTTGAACATAACAAGATTCAACAACTGAGACATAAACTGAACAAGTTCCACAAACATGTGACTAACATAAATTGAATAATGTGTCCCTGAACAAAGGGAGGGTCAAAATCAAAAGTAACAGTCAGTATCTGGCGTGGTCACCAGCTGCATTAAGTACTGCAGTGCATCTCCTCCTCATGGACTGTACCAGATTTGCCAGTTCTTGCTTGAGACGTTACTTGAGACGTTACCCCACTCTTACACCAAGGCACCTGCAAGTTCCCGGACATTTCTGAGGGAATGGCACTAGTCCTCACCCTCCGATCCAACAGGTCCCAGATGTGCTCAATGTGACTGAGATCTGGGCTCTTCGCTGGCCATGGCAGAACACTGACATTCCTGTCTGGCAGGAAATCACACACAGAACGAGCTTAATGGCTGGTGGCATTGTCATGTTGGAGGGTCATGTCAGGATGAGCCTTCAGGAAGGGTACCACATGAGGGAGAAGGATGTCTTTCCTGTAATGCACAGCATTGCCTGCAATGATAACAAGCTCAGTCCGATGACCGCTCCACCTCCATATCGATCCCTCACCAGAGTACAGGCCTCGGAGTAACGCTCATTCCCTCGACGATAAATGCGAATCCAACCATCACTCCTGGTGAGACAAAACCACGACTCGTCAGTGAAGAGCACTTTTTGTCAGTCCTGTCTGGTCCAGCGATGGTGGGTTTGTGCCCATAGGCAATGTTGTTGCCGGTGATGTCTGGTAAGGACCTGCCTTATAACAGGTCTACAAGCCCTCAGTCCAGACTCTCTCAGCCTATTGCGTTCATTCTGAGCACTGATGGGGGGATTGTACATTCCTGGTGTAACTCAGGCAGTTGTTGTTGCCATCCTGTACCTGTCTCGGGGGCGTGATGTTCGGATGTACCGATCCTGTGCAGGTGTTGTTACACATGGTCTGCCACTGTAGCGCTGTCTTGGGCGTCTCACAGTTTGGACGTTGCAATTTTTTGCCTTGGCCACATCTTGCAGCATGCCTAAGACACGTTCACTCAGATGAGCAGGGTCCCTGGGCATATTTCTATTGGTGTTTTTCAGTCAGTAGAAAGGCCTCTAGTGTCCTAAGTTTTCATAACTGTGGCCTTAATTGCTTACCGTCTGTAAGCTGTTAGTGTCTTAACGACCGTTCCACAGGTGCATGAAACTCATTTTTGGATGAAAAACGTTCCCGTTTTAAACAAGATATTTTGTCACGAAAAGATGCTCGACTATGCATATAATAATATGACAGCTTTGGAAAGAAAACACTCTGACGTTTCCAAAACTGCAAAGATATTATCTGTGAGTGCCACAGAACTGATGCTACAGGCTGAAAGATGAAATTTCAAACAGGAAATGCCCCAGATTTTGGAGGCGCTGTGTTCCAATGTCTCCTTATATGGCTGTGAATGCGCAAGGAATGAGCCTACACTTTCTGTCGTTTCCCCAAGGTGTTTGCAGCATTGTGACGTATTTGTAGGCATATCATTGGAAAATTGACCATAAGAGACTACATTTACCAGGTGTCCGCTGGGTGTCCTCCGTCGAAACTATTGCGTAATCTCCAGGTGCGTGCATTTTACCATTTGGTTCCCGAGGAGAAACCAAACGGCCACGCGTGATTTATAATCTAATAGATATGTGAAAAACACCTTGAGGATTGATTCTGTCGATATTATGGAGTTCATTTGGAAAAAAGTTTGTCGTTGTAATGACTGAATTTTCGGGTTTTTTTCTCAGCCAAACGTGATGAACAAAACGGAGCGATTTCTCCTACACAAATAATATTTTTGGAAAAACTGAACATTTGCTATCTAACTGAGAGTCTCCTCATTGAAAACATCTGAAGTTCTTCAAAGGTAAAGTATTTTATTTGAATGCTTTTCTTGTTTTTGTGAAAATGTTGCCTGCTGAATGCTAGGCTTAATGCTATGCTAGCTATCAATACTCTTACACAAATGCTTGTGTAGCTATGGTTGAAAAGCATTTTTTGAAAATCTGAGATGACAGTGTTGTTAACAAAAGGCTAAGCTTGTGAGCCAATATATTTAGTTCATTTCATTTGCGATTTTCATGAATAGTTAACGTTGCGTAATGGTAATGAGCTTGAGGCTATAATTACGCTCCCGGATACGGGTTTGCTCGTCGCAACAGGTTAATTGTTTATTGTTCATTGAACAAGCATTGGAAACAGTATGTAAACCCTTTACAATGAAGATCTGTGAAGTTATTTGGATTTTTACGAATAATCTTTGAAAGACAGGGTCCTGTTTATTTTTTGCTGAGTTTATGCTGTACCTACCAGTACATTCCTTCTTTCACTTAAGGGCCAGGGTGAATAAAGTGCATTCCCTCATATATATTCAGCTGCACTCTCTGTTAATCTATGTTTGATGCACCACAATGATACAGAACATCCCAAATGAAATTAGTAAAGCATCAGTCACTAAATCATGTTGATATACTTGAGTGAGTCAGGAGAAGGGGGAAAAACCATTTGCGGAGGCAGATAGTCAATCCCATATTAGAGATAAAGTTCTAGTGGATTGAGGAGACTGCCAGTAAGAGCAAAAACAAGATTGAATACTTTTTTCATAGCTATACCACAAAATATATTCTACTTTGTCCCAAGCTCTGGTCAAGCTGTAGTGCTGCCAATGCAGGATCACATATGCCCCCCTGCCTCAGCAATAGGGGATTTGATCCCTGCTTATGCTTTACTTGACCTCTCTCTTTATCCTTCATCTATCTCCCACTTTAATTCCTTCACAAGAAAGCATCAAAAAGAGGATTCTCATTTTAAAATAACATTTCTACTTCAACAATTTGGGCTCCCCAAGGAGTGAGCGGATGAGACGGGAACAGTGTGTGTACTGGTAGAGAGTCAGGTGTTAGGGGCATAACAGATGGTCTTCCATGTTGGAAGATGAAAAACAGATGGACCAGTATATTAAGCCTGGTTTAAGGATCAATAGTCCTCCTACCAAAACTATGAACGAACAATTTTACAAATGTCTGTATAGCAAAACGTCTATAGAAAAAAAATACACATGACGCAGCAGCTCTAAGTTTAGCATCCAAAAGATTACCTACAACGAATAGTTTAGCATCAATATAGTCTACAAATCAATGTAAGAACTTTAATGAGAATGGGAGATTAGTATACAAATTGACATTACTATCTTGTGAGCGTTCGGTCTGGACACTCTTTACTGTTAACATGCTGTATTTTCACAGGCCATCCCTATCTCTTTGACATTTTCGCTCTCGCCGGTTTTCTAAAAACTATGCATTACTGTATGGGGTTGCAGGTAGCCTAGTGGTTAGAGCATTGGTCTAGTAACCGAAAGGTTGCTAGATCAAATCCCTGAGCTGACAAGATAAAAACCTGTCATTCTGCCCCTGAACAGTTAACCCACTGTTCCTAGGCTGTCATTATAAATAAGAATTTGTTCTTAACTGACTTGCCTAGTTAAAAAATAATAATAATAATAAATACTGTGCACCAATCCCCTGTGGATCATAGAGCTATTATCAACTCATTGCCATTTGTGTTAATAACAAACAACACAAGGCCTACATAATCAGGGTTAATGAAGCCAGGGATGGAAAAGTGTTTTGCTTGGGCATCCCAGCACACTGGCCAAAAGAGAAAAAGTAATTAAATCTAGGACACACAAGCCAAGTTTTTATTTAATGCAAATACGGATGACCCGGGTTCCTGATGTAAACAACAAAGTGTGATGGACTCCATACTTGCTCAACAAGGGACCTAAAAAATAAATCACATAGCGTGTAGTGCTCTTCCCCAGTTAATTTCTTTCAACCACTCATGTTGGAGAAAAATGTTAAAAATGTTAAAAGTTCTCGAACCCCTACTCTGGCTTGATCCATCTTTAGCACTCATTCTCTCTATCCCTTCATTCCTCCATCCCTCTCCTTATGCCCCACTTCCCTCAGCCATCTGTCAGAGTGGCCCCTCACTCCCTGGCAGCTGTCAGGGGCCGCAGGGCCCTCACACTCTCTAGCAAAACTCTCTCCCTAGCCATGTTTGAAGTCCACTGGCCATTCCTATGTGCTGTGAATCTAACTAGGCAAATGAGAGACAATGCTTAGGGTCAGGCTCAAGGTGTTTCAGAAATAAACTTATTTCTACTGAAGATCAGAGAATAAACTGTTTTTCAACCATTCTTATGGCTGATCTGTACATACAGTGCATTCGGAAAGTACTCAGACATTTTGTTACATTACAGCCTTATTCTAAAATTGATTAAATTCCATTTTCCCTCATCAATCTACACACAATACCCCATAACATGGGGATAGACGAACCTTCCAGAAGGACAACCATCTCTGCAGCACTCTACTAATCAGCCTACTCCTCGGTAAAAGGCACATGATAGCGCACTTAGAGTTTGCCAAAAGGTGCCTAAAGGACTCTCAGACCATGAGAAACAGTCTCTGGTCTGATGAAACCAGATTGAACTCTTTGGCCTGAATGCCAAGCGTCACGTCTGGAGGAAACATGGCACCATCCCTATGGTGAAGCATGGTGGTGGCAGCATCATCCTGTGGTGATGTTTTAGGAGACTAGTCTTATTTAGGGAAAGATGAACGGAGAAATGTACAGAGAGATCCTTGATGAAAACCTGCTCGAGACCTCAGACTGGGGTGAAGGTTCACCTTCCAACAGGACAATGAACTGAAGCACATAGCCAAGACAAAGCAGGAGTTGCTTCGGGACACATCTCTGAATGTCCTTCAGTGGCCCAGCCAGAGCCCGGACTTGAACCCAATCAAACATCTCTGGAGAGACCTGAAAATAGCTGTGCAGAGACGCTCCCCATCAAACCTGACAGAGCTTGAGAGGATCTGCAGAGAAGAATGGGAGAAACACCCCAGATACAGCTTGTAGCATCATACCCAAGAAGAATCGAGGCTGTAATCTCTGTCTAAGGTGCTTCAACAAAGTGCTGAGTAAAGACTCGGAATTCTTATGAATGTGATATTTCAACATTTCTAAAAACCCGTTTTTACTTTGTCATTATGGGGTATTATGTGTAAAGTATTTGATCAATTGTAGAATAAGGCTGTAACATATTTTTTTTTTTGGGGGGGGGGGGGGGGGTTAAGGGTTCTGAATATTTTCTGAATGCACTATATAGAGGGGTTATTGTAATGTAAAGAGGCACCATTACTTTAGTTTGAAAATCTAGCTAGTCCTATTACATAGAGACTTGAATAACATATAATGGCTTGTTCAAAACACTGCGTGCTCCTGTCACTATGCACCCACTTGAATTTAAGTGGCATGAAGGTTGTATTTAGAATTCGTTCCATCAAGTGCTTTCGCTTTTGAGTCAAAATATAGCAGACATTACAATTGACTAAAGAGTAATGACATGCACACTTTAAATATAATTGTAATTAACAACATAACAGTGCTTTGCATTGCAGAGGGAACTGAAGAGTCCTACAAAGGCTGTTGAAATAGGCCTACTGTGTGTATGCGCAACTATTAAGTGGGCTCAACAATATCTGGTGTTAGAAATCAATCTAGTTCTGAAATGCCTCATTTGAATCACATAAATGCCTGTCATCTCACATTGAATAAAAACGACAAAGGTCAATGAATGCTCAGTAACACATGTTCATGTTGTTTTCACTGTATGTAAAGCAGTAAATAGTTTTTACTATAAAGGTTTTTTAGAGTAAAACACTTTTTTGTTTCTGTAAATACACAATAACAACACTGTTGCGCCGAGTTTTCTTTCAATGAAGAGCAGTCCAATGAGGATGAAACTTTGCTCCCATTAAACGAACCCAAACAGCATGTCTTGGAATGTCAATGGAATTGATATAAAAATCATGAAAGCTGAGTGAACAAGAAGAAAATCAGATGCCATATATTATTATTCTTTTAATTAAGCCAATACTCAATCGTGTGCCACGCACAACCTCCCCCAGGCTTAAAGGTCCCTGGGTTTCTGATTGTATTCTTAAGTACCAGCATAAATATTTATAGAAAAGACTGGTGTGGGGCGATAAGGAGCAGAGGTCTGCCGATGATAATACTGGGAAATTTCAACCGAATATTTAATTCAGCCCAGTTTGTATCTCTGGGCCATTATAACATTTTAAAGCTCCTGGGGTCTACCTTAAAGCAGGAAGGATATATTTCAACTTGAATGTCCCCCCTGAGCTCTGGAGTGTCATGTAGGGACCCAGGTCACTATGAATTCCGAATAATCATATGAGAAACAACATATTGTTGGCCCCAACTATGAGGCTGACTATTAGTTTTACTTCATACAGGAAATCTTAATGATTTAATTGATTAACTGAATCAAAACATGCATTCGTACTGAACAAAAATGATGTGTTATTGACCTATTAGAAATGGTTTACTGGTCTTGATTCAATGGAGCCCTACATACTTTCTACTGTAGCTAATTTAGGTATGGCATAGCATAGCTAAAGGCATAGCAAAACCCTTCCATTGTCATAAGTGAGATTATTCTATGGACCATCCTTCAGTATGTTGCTCTGAGCTCATGTGTTACAGGGGTTACCATATCATATATTGAGCAGCAATGCTGCTGAAGCAAATGGAACCACTAAATTGGACAATGTATAAAATGAAAAAACAAAATAAATGGCATACACTGAAGTCTACTTAGTATATATAAAGTGCAGTGCATTCGAAAAGTATTCATACCCCTTGACTTTTTCCACATTTTGTTACGTTTCATCCTTATTTTAAAATGTATTAAATAGTTTTTTCCCCTCATCACACAATACTCCATAATGACATAGCAAAAACAAGTTTTTTTGCACAATTATAAAATATGTAAATGTGATAAGTACTGTATTCAGACACTTTACTCAGTACTTTGTTGAAGCAGCTTTGGCGGCAATTACAGCCTCGAGTCTTCTTGGGTATGATGCTACAAGCTTGGTACACCTGTATTTGGGGAGTTTCTCCCATTCTTCTCTGCAGATCCTCTCATGCACTGTCAGGTTAGATGGGGATCGTCAACATACAGCTATTTTCAGGTCTCTCCAGAGATGTTCAATCGGGTTCAAGTCCGGGCTCTGGCTGGGCCACTCAAGGACATTCAGAGACTTGTCCCAAAGCCACTCCTGCGATGACTTGGCGGTGTGCTTAAGTTCATTGTCCTGTTGGAAGGTGAAACTTTGCCCCAGTCTGAGGTCCTGAGTGCTCTGGAGCAGGTTTACATCAAGGATCTCTCTGTACTTTGCTCTGTTCATCTTTCCCTCGATCCTGACTACTCTACCTTTCCCTGCCGCTGAGAAACATCCCCACAGCAGGATGCTGCCACCACCATGCTTCACGGATGGTGCCAGGTGTCCTCCAGATGTGACGCTTTGTATTCAGGCCAAAGAGTTCAATCTTGGTTTCATCAGAACATATAATCTTGTTTCTCATGGTCTGAGTCTTTACGTGCCTTTTGGCAAACTCCAAGAGGGCTGTCATGTGTCTTACTGAGGAGTGGCTTCCGTCTGGCCACTCTGCCATAAAGGTCTGATGGTGGAGTGCTGCAGAGACGGTGTCCTTCTGGAAGGTTCTCCCATCTCCACATAGGGACTCTGGAGCAGGGTCAGAGTGACCATCAGGTTCTTGGTCAACTCCCTAACCTACTCAGTTTGGCCGGGCGGCCAGCTCTCGGAAAAGGCTCGGCAGTTCCAACCTTCTTCCATTTAAGAATGATGGAGGCCACTGTGTTCTTGGGGACCTTCAATGCTGCAGAAATGTTTTGATACCCTTCCCCAGATCTGTGCCTTGACACAATCCTGTCTCGGAGCTCTTTGGATAATTCCTTTGATCTCATGACTTTGTTTTTACTCTGACATGCACTGTCAACTGTGGGACCTTATATAGACAGATGTGTGCCTTTCCATATCATGTCCAATCAATTGAATTTACCACAGGTGGACTCCAATCAAGATGTAGGAACATCTCAAGGATGATCAATGGAAACAGTGTGCACCTGAGCTCGATTTCGCATCTCATTGCAAAGCGTCTGAATACTTATGTATCTCATTGCAAAGCGTCTGAATACTTATGTACTTATGTTTTATTTTGATATAAATGTACAAACATTTCTAATAGCTGTTTTCGCTTTGTCATTACGGGGTATTGTGTGTAGATTGATAAGGAAGAACATTTATTTTGTCCATTTTAGAATAAGGCTGTAATGTAATAAAATGTGGAAAAAGTCAAGGGGTCTGAGTACACTGTAGATGTTGATATTGAAAGATGTAAAAACATCCACTCAGGATACCATGCGTGCAACACTACATGATTTGAAGGCTGCAATGGATTTTGGTGCAGTCATGGACGGGCAGTATGCTGTGCATTAGATGTTGTGGTATAAACCTCTGTGTTACATAGTATACCCAACATGACAACTACTGTAAGTAGGGTTCTCAATAGTCCAATTCAGCTTTTTTTCTCAAACTCCCAAACAAAGTTTCTAAAAGTCTCAGCATGCCACTCTCAAGAGGCTGAGAGTGTTGTTGTTGACCCAAGATTGCGTTGACAGAGAGGGCTGCCTCACTTCTAGTCCTTAGGAAACGTTGCAGTATTTTCTTTTTTGATGTATTATTTCTTACATTATTAGCCTAGAAAATCTTAAGTGTTATTACATACAGCAGGGAATTGCAAAGCGTCTGGATATCAGAGAGACGTCAACTTACCAGCACTACGACCAGGAAAACGACTTTCCCGAAGCGGATCCTTAGTCCGAACCACCCAGGGCATTTGAACTGATTCGAGAGGCTGACCCAAAACAACGCCTCCGGAGAAGAGGAAGAAGACCCACGGTCTTCTGGTCAGACTTTGGAGGCGCGGACAACACCCTCCGCTTCCAAGAATATTACTCACTAATGTCCAGTTTCTAGATAACAAGGTCGACAAAATCAGGGCAAAAGTTGCTTTCCAGAGAGACATCAGCGATTGTAACATACAATGTCTCATGAATCATGGCTCTCTCAGGATATGCTGTTGTAGTAGGTAAAGCCACCTGGATTCTTGCATTGCGCCGACAGGAATAAACATCTCTCCGAGAAGAAGAAGGGCAGGGCAGGGGTGTATGTTTCATGATTAACGACTCATGGTGTAATTGTAACAACATACAAGAACTCATGTCCTTTTGTTCACCTGACATAGAATTCCTCACAATCAAATGACGACCACATTATCTACCAAGAGAATTCTCTTCGGTTATTGTCACAACCGTGTATATCCCCCCTCAAGCCAATTCCACGACGGCCCTCAAGGAAATTCACTGGACCGCATGCAAACTGGAAACCATCTATTGTAGCTGGGGATATTAACTAAGCAAATTTGAGAGCAAGGCTACATCAATTCTGTCAGGATGTTGACACTGGAGAAACACTGGATCACTTCTACTCAGCGATGCATACAAGGCCCTCCCCCGCCCTCCTTTCGGCAAATCTGACCATGACTCCATTTTGCTCCCCCATTCTATAGGCAGAAATTCAAACAGGAAGTACCCGTGCTAAGGACTATTCAATGCTGGTCTGACCAATCGGAATCCACGCTTCAAGATTGTTTAGATCCCGTGGACTGGGATATGTTCCGGGTAGCCTCAGAGTATAAAGAAGTGTAGAGAAGATGTTGTACCCACTGTGACTATTAAAACCTACTCTAACCAGAAACTGTGGACAGATGATGGCATTCGCGCAAAACTGCAAACGCGAACCACAGCATTTAATCATGGAAAGGTGACTGGGAATATAGCTGAATACAAACAGTGTAGTTATTCCCTCCACAAGGCAATCAAACAAACAAAATGTCAGTATAGAGACAAAGTGGGGTTGCAATTCAAGGGCTCAGACACGAGACATATGTGGCAGGGTCTACAGACAATCACGGGCTACAAAAGGACAACCAGCCATGCCACGGACACTGACGTCTTCCTTCCAGACAAACTAAACACCTTCTTTGCCCCGTTTGAGGATAATACAGTGCCATCGACATGGCCCGCAACCAAGGACTACGCCCCCCCCCCCCCCTCGCAAGGCTGCCGGCTCAGACGGCATCCTTAGCGGCGTCCTCAGAGCATGCGCAGGCCGGCTGACCAACTTGCCCATATTCAATATCTCCCTATCCCAGTCTGCTGTCCCAGTCTACATGCTTCAAGATGGCCACCATTGTTCCTGTACCCAAGAATGCAAAGGTAAATTAACTAAATGACTATCGCCTTCTGTCATCATGAAGTGCTTTGAGAGACTAGTTAAGGATCATATCACCTCAACCTTACCTGTCACCCTAGACCCACTTCAATTTGCTTACCGCCCCAAAAGGTCCACAGACGATGCAATCGCTATCACACTGCACACTGCCCTATCCCATCTGGACAAGAGGAATACCTATGTAAGAATGCTGTTAATTGACTACAGCTCAGCATTCAACACCATATAACCCTTCAAGCTCATCATGATGCTTGAGGCCCTGGGTTGAGGCCCTCATTTGAACATCTTGGCCATGTTCTGTTATAATCTCCACCCGGCACAGCCAGAAGAGGACTGGCCATCCCACATATGCTCTCTCTAATTCTCTCTTTCTTTCTCTCTCTCGGAGGACCTGAGCCCTAGGACCATGCCCCAGGAATACCTGACATGATGACTCCTTGCTGTCCCCAGTCCACCTGACTGTGCTGCTGCTCCAGTTTCAACTATTCTGCCTTATTATTATTCGACCATGCTGGTCATTTATGAACATTTGAACATCTTGACCATGTTTTGTTATAATCTCCACCCGGCACAGCCAGAAGAGGACTGGCCACCCCACATAGCCTGGTTCCTCTCTAGGTTTCTTCCTAGGTTTTGGCCTTTCTAGGGAGTTTTTCCTAGCCACCGTGCTTCTTCACCTGCATTGCTTGCTGTTTGGGGTTTTAGGCTGGGTTTCTGTACAGCACTTTGAGATATCAGCTGATGTACGAAGGGCTATATAAAATAAATTTGATTGATTGATTGATGGTCTCAACCCCGCCCTGTGCAATTGGGTCCTGGACTTCAGGAAACAGCAGAGGGAATACCACCCTATCCACATCAACGGGACAGCAGTGGAGAAGGTGGAAAGTTTTAAGTTCATCTGCGTACACATCACGGACAAGCTGAAATGGTGGCATGACAGGCAGAGGATTAGTATAATTACTACTACCCCTCTCCATGATTTAGATCAGGCTCCAGTGCCATCAACCCCAGCGCCAACTATCAGCCTGTGTCAATGTATAGAGCTGTGAGTTTCAAACCTCATCGATTGCTTCCATCCATTTCTTGCAAAGACACATCCATTTTGATTTTGTCAAGATAAGTTAGACACAGGGGTTGCTCTTTCTATCTTCGCCGTTTATTTTGTAAACATCTCCTATTCACCTCCGTGTGAGATAACAATTGGGACGTGTTACAAGCAAATTGGGAATTTGGGGATGAGACTGTTGTGGGTGTGTTAATGAAGGTGGCCTATGTTTGTCTGAGGAGATTACAAAGCATGCATCACATGCCACATAACTCTCCAGGTATGGTAATTGCCCAATTTAAAAAGCCCTGCGTAGTGGTAATTCAATGCCAGATACATAACCTATCAGCAAATGGGAAAGCAATTCTGAACAATTTAAAGCGTGACAAAAGTCTCCCTTAAACTCTATATACGGATTCTCTTTAGATGAATAGAAGCAATATCAAGAGCTAGCTAGAAAGTCCATGTACCATATACTCTTAGAAGTACTCTGTTCCGGACGTTCTAGACGACCAATTCTCATAGCTTTTAGCCGTGCCCTCATCCTATTCCTCCTCTGTTCCTCTGGTGATTAATAGGTGAATCCAGGCCCTGCAGTGCCTAGCTCCACTCTCACTCCCCAGATGCTCTCCTTTGATGACTTCTGTAACCATGATAGCCTTGGTTTCATGCATGTTAACATTAGAAGCCTTATCCCTAAATTTGTTTTGTTCACTGCTTTAGCACACTGCCAACCGGATGTTCTAGCCGTGTCTGAATCCTGGCTTAGGAAGACCACAAAAAATTCTGAAACCTTCATCCCTAACGACAACATTTTCAGACAAAATAGAATGGCCAAAGGGGGCGGAGTTGCAATCTACTGCAAAGATAGCCTGCAGAGTTCTGTCCTACTATCCAGGTCTGTTCCCAAACAATTTGAACTTCTACTTTTAATAATCCACCTCTCTAAAAACAAGTCTCTCACCGTTGCCGCCTGCTATAGACCACCCTCTTCCCCCAACTGTGCTCTGGGTACCATATGTGAACTGATTGCCCCCCATCTACCTTCAGAGCTTGTACTGCTAAATTGGAACATGTTTAACACCTCAGCCATCCTACAATCAAAGCTTGATGCCCTCAATCTCACACAAATTATCAATGAACCTACCAGGTACCACCCCAAAGCCGTAAACACGGGCACCCTCATAGATATCATCCTAACCAACTTGCCCTCTAAATACACCTCTGCTGTTTTCAACCAAGTTCTCAGCGATCACTGCCTCATTGCTTGCATCCGTAATGGGTCAGCGGTCAAACGACCTCCACTCATCACTGTCAAACGCTCCCTGAAACACTTCAGCGAGCAGGCCTTTCTAATCGACCTGTCCGGGGTATCCTGGAAGGATATTGAACTCACCCCGTCAGTAGAGGATGCCTGGTTATTTTTTTTTTATGCCTTCCTCACCATCTTAAATAAGCATGCCCCGTTAAAGAAATTTAGAACCAGGAACAGATATAGCCCTTGGTTCTCTCAAGACCTGACTGCTCTTTAACCAACACAAAAATATCCTATGGCGTTCTGCATTAGCATCAAACAGCCCCCGTGATATGCAACTTTTCAGGGAAGCTAGCAACCAATATACACAGGCAGTTAGAAAAGCCAAGGCTAGCTTTTTCAAGCAGAAATTTGCTTCCTGCAACACAAACTCAAAAAGTTCTGGGACACTGTAAAGTCCATGGAGAATAAGAACACCTCCTCCCAGCTGCCCACTGCACTGAGGATAGGAAACACTGTCACCACCGATAAATCCACTATAATTGAGAATTTCAATAAGCATTTTCTACGGCTGGCAATGCTTTCCACCTGGCTACCCATACCCCGGTCAACAGCAATGCACCCCCCCCCCACAGCAACTCGCGCAAGCCTTCCCCATTTCTCCTTCTCCCAAATCCAGTCAGCTGATGTTCTGAAAGAGCTGCAAAATCTTGACCCCTACAAATCAGCCGGGCTAGACAATCTGGACCCTTTCTTTCTAAAATTATCTGCCGAAATTGTTGCAACCCCTATTACTAGCCTGTTCAACCTCTCTTTAGTGTCGTCTGAGATACCCAAAGATTGGAAAGCAGCTGCGGTCATCCCCCTCTTCAAAGGGGGGGACACTCTTGACCCAAACTGCTAAAGACCTATATATATCCTTCCCTGCCTTTCTAAGGTCTTCGAAAGCCAAGTCAACAAACAGATTACCGACCATTTTGAATCCCACCATACCTTCTCTGCTATGCAATCTGGTTTCAGAGCTGGTCATGGGTGCACCTCAGCCACGCTCAAGGTCCTAAACGATATCTTAACCGCCATCGATAAGAAACA